>NC_069503.1:1146220761-1146383261 GCF_027579735.1 Bombina bombina | reverse complement strand
TATAGGTGCACTTAAAAATTTTGAATTATCTATTTTTATTCTAATTCCTATTTTTAACTTTATTAATGTAAAGTTACAATAGTTTTTATACACTATTATTTATTAGAGGTGGTCTGCGTGAGTGCCAGTTTCAAGTTTAGAATAGACATATATATATATATATATATATATATATATATTTTTTTAATGTTTACATTTATAATCAAAATAGGCATGATAGTATTGAGACATGTACCCATTCTGGGTTATCACGCAGAATGTGCATATATAAATTATTTTAAATGTATTAGTCATTTCAAGTGCATTTTTAGTATCCTCTATATACTCCTAGTATTTTAGGAGTTAATATAAGGTGTTTTAATGGGTTAATATGATAGAAAAAGGGATCTAGTCATAGGGTAAGCTAGCTAAGTAATTATAATTAAGAATTGGTTTAGTCTATGGCGAGTAGTGTTATCGCCTAGACACGCTGCACATATATTTCTTTATGGTAAGCAGTCTTTTCAGCCGTCATAGTCCGTGTAAACATGGAGGGCTATTAGCAACCCTATATACACGTTGTTTGTAGACGATACCCTATTAGAGGATGTTGTTTCAGTTTCCGGTCCGTATACACACCTCTGGTATTAACCAATGAGAGTAACAGCTGGTTAGGGGGCGGGACGACGATCCGTCCCGACATAGTTTAAATATTAGCGGTAAGGTGCCTTGCTCATTTGAATTCTCTAGCCTCTGATGAAGAAGGGTGAACGGATGTTCTATAAATACCTTCGAAACGCGTAAGGCTGCAGAGAGAATCATTTGGAGACCGGCACACCGCAGACCACCGCAAAGATAGTTTCACACTTGTGTATTGTTTTATCTTCATCTGCTTCAAGTTACCTCATATCATTGAGGTTTTTAAATGTGAGTACAAACGTTTGCCACATGTTTTATATCGTAATAAACTGGTGTTAAACAATATTGCACTAGTTGTCGCATTACTTCCACATATCACCGGCCCTGTATGAGCCATTCTGAACATCGATGTGAGACAAGTAACGCTGACCGGACACAGATTGAGGGCTATATCGTGGTTAAACACCTGAACCTTACCTCATATCGATTGAGGGTTTGTCCTGTGAGTATACACCCTAAGGGGGTCATTTGAAGTCACTTTTACCGGTTGAGGGGCACTGAAAAGGATAACATTTCATCACAACTTTCTGACACGCATTGGGATATTCTTCTATGTGGAGATCTGACTCTTATAAAAGACTACTGTTCTGTTCTCTTTATCGAATTTGAACCTGTGCTTTTACTCAACTTGTATTTTTATTGTAAAGAGTGTTTTTAGTTTGTATATATTTTTTTTGTTTGATTAACATTTGATACAAGTCCACTTATATATACTCTTATATATATTTGTATGCGAACTCTTCACTAGTAGCTTTCTGAAGAGCTTTTCTTTCCTACAGTGAGTTTCTTTTATACTTTTTGAATTTTATGTGTGCAACTTTATCAATGTAGCAACAGTATAACGATTATTATTGAACCTTTTGTATTTGATATGAAATCACATGTTTATATTATTGTGTGTTTTTAATTGGCCCTCTGTGTATTTGCGCTTTAAATACTTCTCCCATTTTCTTCCTTTATCTCTTATTATTGAAATATTTGGAAAAGATATTTCACATTTTTGGGGGACAGTGTTTTTTAGCAGCTTTTATTTAGAGGATCACTTTTTATTATTACTTTCTATTCATTATTTATTATTTGGTACTGTCTATTAATATATATATATAAGTGTTATTATTATAATCAGCTTATATAGTATTTATCTTACATATACTAATTTTCATCGGTTCAGCTTACTCATTCTCATCTGTGCGCTTCATTAGGTCCAGAGCTTATACCTCCACCCAGTGGTGGTATATTCTATCTCTCTTTATTTATTTTTACACTTTTCCTTCTGGAAGAAGCAGCAGGGTGAGGAGAGTAGCTGATTATGGCTGAATTGGAATATGGGGCCAATTTTGACCCAAACAGTAAACCTAAAAGATTATCTATCAGTGAAGAAGAGGGTAGAGTTCTCTTAGAAAATTGACAGATCCTAAAAAATTGTTTGAAAAGTTAGAAAAATTGAGTAAGAAACAATTGGTAAACTGGTACGATAGCGTTAATCTCGAGAGATATGCTAAATATAAAGTTATCCCTAGGGGACTAAGATTGGAGAAGGATTCCATAATTGATAATACTGAGGTAGAATTACTAACAGAGTGGGAAACTGCCCTAGAAACGTGTTCACTTACTTTTCTGGATATGCTAGTTGGGTACAGACAGAAAAAAGTGAAGGAATTAACTGACCAAATAAGGGATATAAGAGAAAAACTTAATAATTTTAAGGGAGATGAATATTATAGGGAACTTGATAATGAAAACAAAAAGAAAATAGAGAGATTTGAGACTCAAGTAGGTGGTATATTCTATCTCTCTTTATATATATATATATATATATATATATATATATAAAATCACACACATATATATATAATCACACACACACATATTTATATATATATGTATATATACTCACGCACACATATATATATATATAATCACACACACACACATATTTATATATATATCTATATATATATATATATTTACCACACGCACACATATATATATATATATATATATATATATACACGCACACACATATATATATAATCACACACACACATATTTATATATATATATGTATATATACTCACGCACACATATATATATATATATAATCACACACACACATATTTATCTATATATATATATATATATATACCACACGCACACACACACATATATATATATACCACACGCACACACACACACACACATATATATATATACACACACGATGAAGGAAGGCACTCACTGGTCTTTTCATCAAAAAAACTTTATTTAGCGTGACGTTTCGGGGACACACTCCCCTTCCTCAGACAAAAATAAACTGAAAGTGACTGAACATATAAAGCCAAACAAGCCCCTCCCAGTGAAAATTGCGCCAAAACAGTTGCCATAGTGATCCTCAACAACATTGTAATCATGTGACCAACATCAATCATGCAAATGGTAACAATTACTAATCTTACAGATAGTATATATATTACCCATATTTAAAAAAAACATATTCAAAAAACAATTGGACAAAACATTGAGAAACACATGTGGAAAAGCATATATTAAAAAAACAGCATATTGGGAAAACCATATAAAGTGAAAAAGACAATCAGGTATAGTGATAAATGTATCATACTGATGTGATAAAATTATTGATGTGATAAAATTATTGATGTGATAAAAATATAAATATAGGGAGAGTGTAGATAGAGCACAAATTCTCCTACTCATTGAATACAATTTGACTTTTACAGCACAGATACACAAACAGTCTATTGTTTTTCTAGATTTGAGTCTGAGAGCCATAGATAATACAATTTCTACATGTACCTACCGTAAACCATTGGCTAGGAACACGATACTGAGAGCTGATTCCTGTCACCTCAATCACTTAATAAGACGCATTCCAAAAGCACAATACCTTTGTTTAAGAAGGAATTGTACCAAATTGACAGATTATTTTTTCCAAGCGAGGGAGTTAACAAATAAACTAACAGATAGAGGCTACCATAGGAATCTGCTACTTAAAATAGAGAAACACGTGGCAGATTTAAATAGACAAGAACTACTTAAAGGAGGCCATAAGAAACCTGCAAAAACTGATAAATCTATATCTCCTGACCAAAATCTTCTGTTTATTACTCAATTCAGCAGACAATATAATCAAATCTGCAACATAGTTAAACACAATTTGACAATTCTAAAAGGTGATGAGGCACTTAATAACATTTTAACATCAGGAATAAAATGTATAGCACGAAAAGCACCCACTATAAGAGAAATAACTGGTAAACAGTTTACAGACAAAGAAACAACAGGCTCACATTGGCTTAGCCCAAAACCAGGATGCTTTAAATGTGGCCATATACCATGTAAAGGATGCACTTGCATCACTGTGACAGACACTTTTTCCTCTAATATTACTAAACAAATGTTTCATATTCGAGATAGAATTGACTGTAATTCACAGTATGTCATCTATCTCATTAATTGTTTATTTTGTTCCTGTCAATACATTGGTATTAACTACCCGCCCATTAAAAGAAAGAATTCGTGAGCACTTGCGCTCTTTAGATGAAAAAGAACCTAAAACACCGGTAGCTAAAGATTTTAGATTGCATGGTATGGGACAAAAATATTTCTCATTCATAGGTATTGATATTATCAAAAAACACCCTAGGGGTGGTATTAGGGGAAAAAGCTTAAGAAAAAAAGAGATCCTTTGGATTATAAAGTTACATCCTAGAGTTCCAGAAGGAATTAATAAAAGGATGGATGTTGACTTATTTGTTGAATAATACAATTTATAATCTAATCTAAAATAAAACAATATAAGAGAAAACATTTTGCACATACATCTTACATACAGTATCTCTTCCATTTACAGCATATTACCATATTTTAGGATCTCAGAAAATCTTTAGATTTACTAACCCAAATAGTCTGAAAATTAAAAAGTAATCTAGCACATCCAAAATCAACTATGTGTTTTTTAGTATCATATCTATGTTTTCTTTATGCATTTCTTATTTTTAGTGAAAACTTAATTTGTATTATATATATATTAGTATATTGTTTTGTCTATGCTAATATAACGTTTTTTCTACTCTAAACTTAGACTGGAGGATTTTTTCTTATATGCATTGATAGTGACTAGATTATAGTAATTGATACTGCTATCAATATGTCTGCATCTCTGAAAAAAATTACCAGTTTTTTCTAAGTTATTAATATATATTATTGTTTTATTAAATACTTATATATTTTTTTATATGTAACTGTTAACTTTTTATTTTATATATTATATTCTCTATTTTATTTGTTATGTAGAATTCTTTTCACATAGGCTTAGAATGCACATGTTGTATGTATTGACAATTGTACTAGTACTACATATTTGTATAACTATATAAAACAAAACCAATGGCACTACTTATTCATTATTTTGGACAAGGCCTAAAGATCACCCATAAATATCAAGCTAGTTCTAGTCACTAGTTTATTGCGGGTATAGGTGCTGGTGTATTAATAATCATTTTATTTACAACAGGTAGCAAGAAGAGACTTGCTCCCAAAAGAATACACACTATAGCACTCAGGACTTGTGCATATAATTACCATATATACTTAACGTGGATACAGGATATTGACAAATGCTAGTGATTCAAGAATTAAAATTTAACTTTTAATAATATATGTTAAAATAGGATTAGAAATTAAAAACACTCTTAAACTGCAAATGGTAGTGGATACATATAGGTTAATTATTATTGGTTCAGTTCCACCTAACCTTTTTATTTTTGCTAGGAGTAGTAACTAATCTAAGCACTTATAGTAGACAGGTAACAGTGTGATGCCTTGCCTAGGGTGAAAGTGAATACAATATAATTCAATTAGTCTCTATCACTC
Source organism: Bombina bombina (assembly GCF_027579735.1). NCBI lineage: Eukaryota > Metazoa > Chordata > Amphibia > Anura > Bombinatoridae > Bombina > Bombina bombina. The sequence goes on along the minus strand of NC_069503.1, from coordinate 1,146,377,690 downwards.
TAGTAGCTGGATATACTTCAATGTCTCTTGTATACCTCTAAGTCTTTAGTTATCTAGTAAATTGACTGGCAGACACGTTACTCAGTATTCATGCTAATATCACGCTCTCAATAGATTTTGAGCGTGTTTCCAATATCATTGTACCTCCTATATTCCTATCTCTTATAACTCACAATGTCTATTGCTTGTATGCGGTGCTGTAGGTAGAGGTTTCATAAAGTTTCAGTTTTTTGTAGTACTCTATTGGTTTTACCTCTGCAGAAAAACACTACATATTTAGTGTGCGGGGTATAGCAGATCCGTTATTATCAGTATTTACGCTGTTCCTAATATTAAGTATGGAGAGCGTGACGAATAATTAGTCTGTTTGGATTTCCTATCAAATACACTTATTATTGCATTGGTTTAACTTCTGCAGAGAAACGCTGCATATTAAGTGTGCGGGGTGTAGCTGATCCTATAATGTCAGTGTTAATCGCTGTTCTTAATACTAAATATGGAAAGCGTAACAAATGATTGGTCGGTTTGGATTCGCTATCAAATATACTTGTCAATGTGGACCCCCCTTCTCACTTTCTATGCCTCTAGCGTTATATTAAGCTTGTAGGTGCTACTAGTGTTTTCCTCTATTGAAACCTACAAAATTAGCTTACTGTTTGATATCATTCATACATTTGTTAGTTATTGCTTGACCCGCTTATGTAAGATTGCGGTCAGTGAAATCGTTGTGTTTTAACAAAGTTGAGAAAACATACGATTAGTAGCTGAATTAATTTAGCTTCTCAAACTCTTAGACGGAACATTGTAAGTTTCATTTTGAGAGAGTAGCTGGTCAGTTTGCAACTGAAAATATAATATACTTGCGAGTGCTCAGAATTTCAGTTGCAGCTGTCAGCAGTGCTTGCTCTCTACTTAATACTGAGAGTTATAGGAATGTATCATTGAATTGGTGGAAACTGACCATCTGTAACTATAATAGCACCAGTATCGACTACAGTAATTTTATATGCAGCTTAAGGCTTGCCTAAAAACACAGGAGCTCCTAGGACTCCTCACCATTTCCCTATCTTTCCTGACATGTTTCGCCGTGACCCGGCTTTTTCAAAGGACATCGCGCCGCGGGAAACTTGGCTTTTTATAGCGTGTAGTTCACGCCCACTAGTATTGTCATTCTTTGAGGTAGACTTTGATTGGTTCTGGGGTTATCACACCCCTTCTATGGTGTTCTGAGACATTTCCCAATCGTTACTGTTTATTGCCTTCCAGTTTACTTTTACTACCAATGTTAACTGTAACATAAATGCAGCGTTTAGAGGTAGACTCTTTATTCATAGTTGTATCCTTATTATTTATGGTCTCTTAATACATATTAGTGTATTTGTGTCTGCTCTCGTTGTTGTTTAGTATTATTGCATTTGGTACTTAGCAATCTACGATTGTTAACTCTTTATAGATGATTTTTGGTATAACTCGTCAAACAGATTAATAATCCTCATCTTGAGTGTTTTTTTAAAACTGTGTATCATTTATTTGCCTTTTTATATCGATGCATCATAGAGACATTTTTTCTCTGAATAGTATCTTAATGGACTCATATATATTACTTATATGATATTGATTTTTTGTTATAAGTCATATTTTCAACAAACGTCTCCTTTAGTTTTGCTTTTTTGTATTAAAAGATAAAATAAAATAAGATAAAATATGATGCATAAGCTGAGAAAAAAAGGGGGGAGGTTTGGAAATAGAAATAAAATTCTATATACTCTGTATTGGATTTTATAAGTGGATTGGACCACATTAGCCCCACAGGATGTTACGATTTCCCACCATTGCCCGTGAAAAAGTTGCATTAAAATAACTAATTCATGTATTTTTTGGTGAGGTTTTTGTGTCTCTAGTGTGATTTTTCTTAGATTTACTTTAATTTAACATAGTTGAGTGAATAGTGAAATATCAAAAATTCCTTTATTAAATGATGTGTGACTTTACTTCGTATTTAAGCGTATGGCTAACGTTGTCCAAATGTGTCAACATTGAAATATTATGTGAATCAACCGTGCTATTAAAGTGTGAATAGTGCGATAAGATATTATAATAAAATAAAATTAATTTACGTGTGTAGTGATGTGTTTACAAATCCAACAGTGGGTATTTGTTTTATTAATTCAACTTTGTTGTGTGGGTTCGATCTTCCACTAGGCTAGAACTTCCATTTTATTTTCGATTCATTATTCTTCTGGAAGGAATAGTCTTTCTTGGTTTTAATATCAATTGATAAAATGATGTTCATGAAGATGATACATACATTGCAATATTATTGCTAAATGATATTTTTTGTGTAGAAATTGTAATACTCATCCCCTTGGTTGGTTACATTGTATTATGTATACCAGACTATTTCTATATGCATTTATGTGATATTCAGGTCTTGTAGCAATATTTTTTTGAACTTTAAGAAGCCTTTTTGTGTTTTTGTACAATTGTATACTTAAGAAATTATAGGAAGGCAGAGAAGTTGTTTTGTTCATTAAGACCATAAGGCTGTACTGTGTTTAATAGAAAAATCCATCTACTTTCAGCCTGCAGGAGTTTTGTTTCAATGTCTCCTCCTCTGATGCCCGCACTTATTCTTTGGATACCATAACATTTCAGTTCTGATTGTTTAGAGTTATGTTTAGAATAGAAGTGACGAGCTACTGAAGTTAATTGTTTGCCTGCATCCAAATCTTTTGAGGCATTTTTAATGTTTCTCAAATGTTCTTGTACTCTTGTGCGGATCTTTCTGGTCGTCATGCCTATGTATGTTAAAATACATTTACAGGGGGGGGCGTGTCCGAACAGCGATCCTGCGTGGTCGCACTTTCCCTGAGCTCTTACTGAACACTCAGAATCCGCCGATTAAAAGAGGGATCCCACAGAGCAACAACATATTCATATAGCTATTTGGCAGCACTGTCTAGCAGTACTTTAAATATTGAAAGATTGCACTGTATTTTTGAAGTTTGAGCCCGGCATCGGACAAGAGAGGCCTAGAGCGGCGGCTCATAAGTAGGCAGCGCCACCCCCCTCGAGTAATCGAGGGTCTTTGCCAGAACTGACCACACTAGCACATTCACAACTCTGCACAGATCTCCTAGATCTACCTCCCTGACAAAAAAGGACTTAACAACAAAAGAGAGAGCAGCAAATATATGAAAAGTTTCTAACGCACCACAACTAAAATGGCTGCCGCAAGTGAAGCTGATCACTGCACCAGCTTAAACAACCACATGGCCAGGATAGAAGAGCTCTTTCAGCAACTCTCAGAAAGGGCCCCAATGGACTATCTAATGAAGCGCTGTGTTGCGGTGGGCTCAGCAACTGCAGTTCTACTTGCAGCACCAGACTTGCAAACTCCCGTCGTTAGCAGCCACCAAGGGGACTCTCAGCCTTTTAAAGACATTGCCTCGCTAACACCCAAGCTTATGTATAGAGGAGAGCTCCATGAACCACTGCATAATTCCACGGCTACAGAACAAGATGAGAACAATATACTCAGTACAACGATCACAGTGAATCTGCCTGGTATATTGAAAGAGACCCTGCACAGGGAAAGGCGTCAGGCATTTGGCGAGACCTTGCGGGAGTTTGTGGGGGGCTCCTGGGAGGCCGCAAATACAACACAGTCAAGCTTCCCATCTGCCACCAGTGTTCCAGCCGACTTCATGGATGAGAGCAGTCTGCAACCCGAAGACATGTGTGGAACATGCATCCAGACACAGACCCAGGACACATTAACAGAGACACCAGCTAAGGATTTGTTGGGACCCATACCGCATAAGAACTACCTTGATATCCTCTTATATAGAGGCTTCTGGACTTATGGTAATGCTTTGCCTTGCTTGCAAATTGACTCAAGGGGCTGATAACATGAAAGTAGACTGTCTTTACGGTCTTCGGCTTCCTAAAGTTGAAGTTTCTCCTTGTTTGTTAAAATTGTGTTTTACAACTTTAGGATTCATACAAAGTTTATCTATATAATATATTTTACATATTTATATTGTGCTGCTGGCACTGTACTAGATATTGTTTTTTACATAAGTTATCTGTTATAACACACTCTAACCACATGTATTAGAACTTCTCTGCATAGTCGCCCCTGTCACAGCATTAAAGATCAATTAGTTCTTGGTAAGTTACAATAACATGCCCTACTTTCTTGAACTAAATTTAAGAGCACTAGGCTTTATAGTAGTTGATGACATTTTATTAAGGTTTACGCTGTCCTTAATTAATCTAAAAACCAGCTTGATAGACATATACTGGGTTTATGTCCCCTACAGTCTAAGGATTATTTTTGAAGCAAAGAGCATGGCAGCACTCCCAATATGCATAACATGAAGCCAGGGGCCTCATACATTAAAAAACTCAAGACATAAAAGATTTGTACATTAACCTCAGTGGGTCACTAACACCTTTTTTGAACAATACTGACAAGTAACTCGCGGCTTGCGGCCGGAGCCGCGGGAGAAGCAAAAGAGATCAATCCTGAGGTTACTTGTTTACTTAAGATAAAACCAATTGGCACACTTACTTTTTCATATAGTCTTGGGTAGAACATTAAATAGTGTCAGATCACACTTGTTCCGCCTCATTGTTCAAGCTGCTATAAATCTATGCTATGCCCGACGTTTAAGGAGAGGAAAGCTCAAACATTTAATGGGGTTAAACACTTCCAGTACAAAATTCACAATATTGTTTATCATTACATTCATGGACATTTTTACTTTATCCTATGTGACAGGGAAATCTTTTCACCATATTTGAATTATTTCTGTGCAGAATGTAATATATTGTTACTATATGTTAGTACTAAAAGGTTCGGATCTGGATTAATTTGGAATATTCAATTTTTTATATATCTTGTTTATATATCTTGACTCCACTCTTGAATATCCCAATATATTACAGAGAAATATTAATAAAGGACCCATAAGTGGTCCAGAATGTTATTATTTGGGACAAAAATGAGGATAGTTGATACAGATTTCTGTGTATTTTCATGCAGCATTATTTGTAATTTATTTTCCTTTTATGTACACTATCTTTTATGTTATGTGCAAATCCTCAATAAAAATAATAAAAATAAAAAAAAAAATAAAAAAAAAAAAATACATTTACAGGTTAGTGCATAAATTACACCTTCTGTGTGGCAATTGATGTACTCATTGATTTTATGAGTTTTGTTGAAACGATCCTGGATGTCAAGTTTTTTGACCATGTAGCTACATGTGCTACATGTCCCACATTTATGTGACCCTTTAGAGATCGCTCCTCTAGTTCTCTGGCCTCCAAAGTGACTTGGGCTTATCAGATCCTTCAGATTTTTGGTTCTCCTATACCCAGTTTGCACTTTGTCTCCTAGTATACGTGATAATATTGGATCTGACCTTAAAATATGCCAATTGTTTTGAAGTATCTTCACAATTTGTGTGCTTTTGGGGTTATATTTAGAGATAAATGTTATTTCTTCCTGTTGAGGTTTGATTTTTTTCTTCAGTAATTCCTTTCTAACAGTAGATCTGGCATGATGTTCTGCCTTCTTTATAGATCGTTTACTATAGCCCCTCGCTTCGAGTCTTGCAGATAATTCCTTGGCTCTCGCTTGATAATCAGTATCCAATGTGCAGTTTCGCCTCATTCGGAGAAATTCTCCCGTGGGCAGTGCTCTGATTGTATTCGGTGCATGGGCGCTGGAGCTGTGAAGTAGGCTGTTTGTTGATGTTTCTTTCCGGTAGACATCTGTTATTATATTGCCGGTTTGTGTTTTTGTAATTTTCAAGTCAAGAAAGTGGATTTCATTAAGGTCTGTTTCATATGTCAATTTAATATTTAGACTGTTGGTATTGAGTATTGTTAGGAATTCTTCTAATTCTGATTTTGTGCCTTCCCATAGGAAGAACACGTCGTCAATGTAGCGAATCCAGAGGGGAACTTTGTTCAGATGATTTTTGTTGGTATCTGAGAATACCACCAGGTGCTCCCACCAACCTAAGAAAAGGTTCGCATAGGTGGGAGCACATGCTGTACCCATTGCCGTGCCTCTCTTTTGGAGGTAGAAGCCGTTATTGAAGGTAAAGAAATTGTGACTCAACATGAACTGCAGTAGTTGAATTATGAAATCATCGTGTAGTGGATCTTCTTCGGAACCCATTTTTAGGAACCATTTAACAGCTGCAATACCTAGGTCATGTGCTATGCAAGTGTACAGTGACTCGACGTCTGCTGTCACTAACCAAGTATCCGCAGAAAGATGTAAATTTTCCAATTGTAATAACACATCTGTTGTGTCCTGTACATAAGATGAAATCTGTGATAGATAGCCTCTTAATCTATAGTCCACATATTTACTTGCCTTCTCGGTCAGGCTATTAATGCCTGATACGATCGGGCGTCCTGGAGGATGTTTACTGTTTTTGTGGATTTTTGGAATGAGATAAAAAGTAGCTATTGTAGGGTTTGTAACTTTTAAAAATTCAAATTCTTTAATTGTTATTATATTCTCATATCTGGCCTTATTTATTAGAGTTATGTATTGTTTTTCTGTTTCCTTTGTATACATATTCAAAGGCCAGAGAACGATGTTACCGCCCTTGTCTGCATTCCTGATTATTACATCCTTCCAGGATTTTAAATCCTTCAATGCCAAGTATTCTTGTTTGTTTAAATTGTAATGTGGGTTTTGATCTGAAATTTCTAGAACCTGTTCACATACAATGTCATTGAATACTTGGAGTTGTGGACATTGATTGAATTTGGGCATGAATTTTGATTTATTAATAATTTTATTTCTCCATTGATTCTTATTTTCTGCTTCTACTGGTTGAGTACTGAGCTCTTCATTGTCTTGCAGTAGACTTTCTAGATTTTCCAAAGAGTTTAGTTCTTCACTGGTCCAGTTTTCATTAGAGGGCGTGTCTGTTGTATTACGTCTGTTGTTGTAAAATCTACGTAAAGCTATTTTTCTGATGAATAGATTAATATCTTTAATAATCTCAAATTTGTCTAGCTTTGACGTTGGACAGAACAACATCCCTTTAGAAAGTACATTTATATGATCTTCTGATAGTAATTTTTGAGATAAATTAATTATTCTCATTGATTCAGTTTTATTTGAGAGAATGGACTTGGGGCTCTGGGAGGTTTCTGATAAGGTTTCCAACCTTTCTTTTTGGATTTGTTTTGCGATTGACTTTTGTTTGTTCTTTTTGGTCTTCCCCCTGCCTCTTCTAGTGTGTCTCCTATTGAAGAGGCACTTGAGCCTAAAAAATCTTTTCTTTTACCTCGTGTAAATCTCATGTGATTTTCAGAAGTTTGTGCTTCCGGTTCTGTCTCTGAATCTAGTGTGTCTGATAGTTCTCCCTCAGTATCTGAGACATCACTCTGAATGATATTCACTTTGGACGGTCTACTGCTAGGGTTTTGATTATATCGTTTTTTCCATTTGTATACTTTATGGTCCGCATAGTCTGATTTGTCTCTGTTTAATTTCCCTTGTTTAGTTTGTTTAATTTCTTGTTCATATTTGTCCAGTTCTTTTTGGTATTGTTTGTATGTTTGTTCAAAGTTAGTGAGAGTTTTAAATTCTATTATTTGTGTATTTAATTCCTGAACTTTTTCTTCTAACCTGTCATATTCGGCTTTGTCGTGTTTTATAAGTATTCTCATTAGTTTGTCTGAGCATTCTGACAAAGCATCTTCCCATTCTTTACTGTGGCTTGGATTTCTGAATTCGAATGATGGAAATAATTGAATTCTTAACCCTCTTGGTATCAATTTTAGTTCTAAATATTTTTCGAAAAAAATGATGGTTCCACCATACTTTGTCTTGTTTATACATTAACTTGTGGAGTTCTCTAAGGGTTGTATTCATTTTATCCTGGATGTTACTTGATGGGGTGGATGGATTTGTAAATACCTCATTGAGGTCTGCTTGTCTCTTATTCTGTCTACTTAGTCTATCCTGTTCCCATTTTGAAGACATTGTGATATTGATTAAGTATATTGTATCTTGTTATGAAAATAATTTTTAATTTTGTAGTAAAATAGTATTTAGTGTGCTCCATTGGTGGGAGACCACAGTTCTGGGTATATTTATACGAATATAAAACAAAACCAATGGCACTACTTATTCATTATTTTGGACAAGGCCTAAAGATCACCCATAAATATCAAGCTAGTTCTAGTCACTAGTTTATTGCGGGTATAGGTGCTGGTGTATTAATAATCATTTTATTTACAACAGGTAGCAAGAAGAGACTTGCTCCCAAAAGAATACACACTATAACACTCAGGACTTGTGCATATAATTACCATATATACTTAACGTGGATACAGGATATTGACAAATGCTAGTGATTCAAGAATTAAAATTTAACTTTTAATAATATATGTTAAAATAGGATTAGAAATTAAAAACACTCTTAAACTGCAAATGGTAGTGGATACATATAGGTTAATTATTATTGGTTCAGTTCCACCTAACCTTTTTATTTTTGCTAGGAGTAGTAACTAATCTAAGCACTTATAGTAGACAGGTAACAGTGTGATGCCTTGCCTAGGGTGAAAGTGAATACAATATAATTCAATTAGTCTCTATCACTCTAGTAGCTGGATATACTTCTATGTCTCTTGTATACCTCTACGTCTTTAGTTATCTAGTAAATTGACTGGCAGAGCACTCGCAAGTATATTATATTTTCAGTTGCAAACTGACCCGCTACTCTCTCAAAATGAAACTAACAATGTTTCGTCTAAGAGTTTGAGAAGCTAAATTAATTCAGCTACTAATTGTATGTTTTCTCAACTTTGTTTAAGCACAACGATTTCACTGACCGCAATCTTACATAAGCGGGTCAAGCAATAACTAACAAATGTATGAATGATATCAAACAGTAAGCTAATTTTGTAGGTTTCAATAGAGGAAAACACTAGTAGCACCTACAAGCTTAATATAACGCTAGAGGCATAGAAAGTGAGAAGGGGGGTCCACATTGACAAGTATATTTGATAGCGAATCCAAACCGACCAATCATTTGTTACGCTTTCCATATTTAGTATTAAGAACAGCGATTAACACTGACATTATAGGATCAGCTACACCCCGCACACTTAATATGCAGCGTTTCTCTGCAGAAGTTAAACCAATGCAATAATAAGTGTATTTGATAGCAAATCCAAACAGACTAATTATTCGTCACGCTCTCCATGCTTAATATTAGGAACAGCGTAAATACTGATAATAACGGATCTGCTATACCCCACACACTAAATATGTAGTGTTTTTCTGCAGAGGTAAAACCAATAGAGTACTACAAAAAACTGAAACTTTATGAAACCTCTACCTACAGCACCGCATACAAGCAATAGACATTGTGAGTTATAAGAGATAGGAATATAGGAGGTACAATGATATTGGAAACACGCTCAAAATCTATTGAGAGCGTGATATTAGCATGAATACTGAGTAACGTGTCTGCCAGTCAATTTACTAGATAACTAAAGACTTAGAGGTATACAAGAGACATTGAAGTATATCCAGCTACTAGAGTGATAGAGACTAATTGAATTATATTGTATTCACTTTCACCCTAGGCAAGGCATCACACTGTTACCTGTCTACTATAAGTGCTTAGATTAGTTACTACTCCTAGCAAAAATAAAAAGGTTAGGTGGAACTGAACCAATAATAATTAACCTATATGTATCCACTACCATTTGCAGTTTAAGAGTGTTTTTAATTTCTAATCCTATTTTAACATATATTATTAAAAGTTAAATTTTAATTCTTGAATCACTAGCATTTGTCAATATCCTGTATCCACGTTAAGTATATATGGTAATTATATGCACAAGTCCTGAGTGCTATAGTGTGTATTCTTTTGGGAGCAAGTCTCTTCTTGCTACCTGTTGTAAATAAAATATTTGTATAACTGTTTACTGTGTTGTTTGATACATAGTAATTAAAGAAATAGAAGGAGTGACCTATTTGCAGCAAACGACTCTGCCACCTTACCTACAGGTGCAAATACAAGTTCTTCATTAAACAAAGAACAGGATTGGTCTCTTTGCTGCATATAGGCCAACACACACCTTGAACATATCACCTCTGATGAAGCGCATGTACGCATGCGCGAAATGCGTCAGGTGTTGAGGCTTTGCTCTCACCTTTTGTACTAGCACCTTGCTTCAATAAACTTTTTTTGAACCAGCCGTGGATGACTTTTCAGCCGCCTTTGTCCTCTGTTCTGGGGATTACCTATTTCTATATATATATATATATATACACGCACGCACACGCACACACACACACATATATATATATATATATATATACACACACACACACACACACACACGCACACATACATTGTGTATATATATATATATATATATAATCACACATACATGTACAACCAATAATTGCAGGTAAGATATGGGGTTAAATATCCTATACTAGGACCCAAACTCTGCCTCCTAAATAAACAAATTATCCCAAAATTAATTTATAAGTATCAAAAAACAAAATAGGTAAATAGGATGGCGCACAAACTGCTGGAATGGGTAAGAAAGTGATGTTGTATAAACATAAATATACACCAAAATAATCATAAATAATAATAAATATGGACGTTTTGCAACAAATCTCTACTACAATAACACTTTCTTGCTTAGAATGTAAAATATACAATAATTGGAAAAAAGACACTGATGGGGTTATTAAATTGCAAGACAGTTGTATATTTATTCTGAATGCAGACCAATCTCTCCTTTATATAAAAATCCTTAATATCTCACAATACAGATCAAAACAGTGGTGTACCCATTCATACAAAACTAAAAAATTTACATAAAAATAAAACATATAAAATGTTGCTAAGAGTTAACCTCACTATAGAATATATATTGAGGTGTAAAAAAATACCAGAAAGGCTAAAAGACCTAATTAGAATCTAATGTCTCTGCAAGATGTTTTTTACTCTTCAAGCGTCTTTTTATAAAGGTGCAGGGACTCGAATGTTAAAAAACCTTGATGAATGTTAAGATAGAAGTAAATCCCAGTTCCAGCTGCTGTTAAAAGTTAGGGATGTTAAAATACGTCTTTATATTACTGTTTATGTTGCTGTTTATGAATTAGCACACCTCCCTCATACCTCTCATGACTCTATCTGAACACTCCTGTGTAAGTGACTGTATTTCCGGGAGCTGCGTGGTCCGCAAATGAAGTCCTTTGTTTCTGGTTACCTTTCTGGGTGATTTAACTGCCACTCTGTAGCGACCACACTCACCGTGCTGAATCCTCTCACCGTTGTTCTCCCAAGTGGATCACCTGACCTCAGGCAATCAATCTCCTCCTGGGTACACTCTGCGTCAGGTCTAGATCCCCTTTTGATTTGTCTGGGACACTTCCAGGAAAAAGCAAAGTTATTTCTGTGAGCGCTCATCTTTTAACTTCTATTTCTGATTCAGCAATCCTTCTTTTAAAAGACTTTTTATCTCAGACTTTTTGAAAACGATAGTTAGAACAAGAAATATGGCTCTCTCAACATGTTTCGGCTCAGGTGCCTTTATCAAGATGCCATATTTAATCAAGAAATGTTTCTCTAGAAACAAACTATACTTGCCTGCTGTTCGTTTGATCCGAGCGTCATCCACATTCCCTTCTCCTCACACGTCTCCTGTGGATGACGCTCAGATCAAACTAACAGCCGGCAAGTATAGTTTGTTTCCCATAGCGCATTCACACGATCTCCTGTATACACACTTTAGCCCCACAGCAAAATAGTAAAGCCAAGTCCCCTGTGATACACGGTTATATTAGAAACTCTGCTGACACGTGTGAACATTTTTTACTACACTTAGATCGTGGATGCGCTCTTTCTCCTTTCTCTTTCTAGAGAAACATTTCTAAGTACTTCTTACAAAAGCCTGGGAACAGACACCATTGGGCAAGGAAGGAGCTGCAACCCTATTCTCTGATTGGTTTTGGAGGACCTACACAAGTACCATTGACTTAAAGGGGGGTAGTTATCAAGCCGTCAACCTCAAATACGCTGCGTATTCCGCAGCGTATTTGTGGCGAGGCTGATACGCCTTAGTTATCAAAGGCTCGAGACAGGCAAAAGTAGAATTTTGTGACGTAAGCTTCGATCCGCCGGACTCAGTCCGACACAGATCGATTCTTACGTCACTCCAGATGTTCCGCACACAAGTGCGGCACAATCTCACTACTTTTGCTAGCTATCAAAAAACTAGCAGGTACGCTCGGCACTTTTACGGCCCAGCGTACCTGGTTTTCAAAGCGCCAGCCTGGAGGCGGCAGATCCCATAGGAATCAATGGGAGTCTGACCATAGCGAAAGTACAAGTTCGCTGCTGACAGACATCCCATTGATTTCTATGGGAGCTGTCTACACCTAACACCCTAACATGTACCCCGAGTCTAAACACCCCTAATCTGACCCCCCCTACACCGCCGCAACTAAATAAAGTTATTACCCCCTAAACCGCCGCTCCCGGAGCCCACCGCAAGCTACTCTATACATATTAACCCCTAAACCGCCGCTCCCGGAGCCCACCGCAACTATAATAAATGTATTAACCCCTAACCCGCCGCTCCCTGAACCCGCCGCAACCTATATTAAATGTATTAACCCCTATCCTGCCCCCCCTACACCGTCGCCACCTATAATACATTTATTAACCCCTAATCTGCCCCCCCTACACCGTCGCCACCTATAATAAATTTATTAACCCCTATCCTGCCCCCCACTACGCCGCCGCCACTGTAATAAAATGATTAACCCCTAAACCTAACCCTAACCCTAACGCCCCCTAACTTAAATATTAATTAAATAAATCTAAATAAATTAACTCTTATTAACTAAATGAATCCTATTTAAAACTAAATACTTACCTTTAAAATAAACCCTAATATAGCTACAATATAAATAATAATTATATTCTAGCTATCTTAGGATTTATTTTTATTTTACAGGTACCTTTCAATTTATTTTAACCATGTACAATAACTATTAAATAGTTATTAACTATTTAATAGCTTACCTAGCTAAAATAAAGAGAAATGTACCTGTGAAATAAATCCTAACCTAAGTTGCAATTACACCTAACACTACACTATACTTTAATAAATTATTCCTATTTAAAAATAAATACTTACCTGTAAAATAAACCCTAAGATAGCTACAATGTAATTAATAATTATATTATAGCTATCTTAGGATTTATATTTATTTTACAGGTAACTTTGTATTTATTTTAGCTAGTTAGAATAGTTATTAAATAGTTATTAACTATTTAATAACTACCTAGCTAAAAGAAATACAAAATTACCTGTAAAATAAATCCTAACTTAAGTTACAATTAAACCTAATACTACACTATCATTAAATTAACTAAATAAACTACCTACAAAGAACTACAATGAAATACAATTACATAAACTAACTAAAGTACAAAAAATTAAAAAAGCTAAGTTACAAAAAATAAAAAATTAAGTTACAAACATGTTAAAAATATTACAACAATTTTAAGCTACTTACACCTAATCTAAGCCCCCTAATAAAATAACAAACCCCCCAAAATAAAAAAAATCCCTACCCTATTCTAAATTACATAAATTTCAAAGCTCTTTTACCTTACCAGCCCTTAAAAGGGCCATTTGTGGGGGCATGCCCCAAAAAGTTCAGCTCTTTTGCCTGTAAAATAAAAATACAACCCCCCCCCCCAACATTAAAACCCACCACCCACATACCCCTAATCTAACCCAAACCCCCCTTACAAAAACCTAACACTAATCCCCTGAAGATCATCCTACCTTGAATCGTCTTCACTCAGCCGAGCCACCGATGGAACTGAAGAGGGCATCCGGAACGGAAGAAGTTAATCCTCCAAGCGGCGCTGAAGAAATCTTCCATCCGATGAAGTCATCATCCAGGCGGCGCTGAAGAAGTCTTCGATCCGGCCGATGTCATCTTCAAAGAGGCGCTGAAGAGGTCTTCTATCCGGGCGAAGTCATCTTCCAAGCCGGGTCTTGAATCTTCCTTCCGCCGACGCGGAACCACCTTCTTCACCGACGGACTACGACGAATGACGGCTCCTTTAAGGGACGTCATCCAAGATGGCGTCCCCTCAATTCCGATTGGCTGATAGGATTCTATCAGCCAATCGGAATTAAGGTAGGAAAATCTGATTGGCTGATGGAATCAGCCAATCAGATTGAGCTCGCATTCTATTGGCTGTTCCGATCAGCCAATAGAATGCGAGCTCAATCTGATTGGCTGATTGGATCAGCCAATCGGATTGAACTTGAATCTGATTGGCTGATTCCATCAGCCAATCAGATTTTCCTACCTTAATTCCGATTGGCTGATAGAATCCTATCAGCCAATCGGAATTGAGGGGACGCCATCTTGGATGACGTCCCTTAAAGGAGCCGTCATTCGTCGTAGTCCGTCGGTGAAGAAGGTGGTTCCGTGTCGGCGGAAGCAAGATTCAAGACCCGGCTTGGAAGATGACTTCGCCCGGATAGAAGACCTCTTCAGCGCCTCTTTGAAGATGACATCGGCCGGATCGAAGACTTCTTCAGCGCCGCCTGGATGATGACTTCATCGGATGGAAGATTTCTTCAGCGCCGCTTGGAGGATTAACTTCTTCCGCTCCGGATGTCCTCTTCAGTTCCATCGGTGGCTCGGCTGAGTGAAGACGACTCAAGGTAGGATGATCTTCAGGGGATTAGTGTTAGGTTTTTGTAAGGGGGGTTTGGGTTAGATTAGGGGTATGTGGGTGGTGGGTTTTAATGTTGGGGGGGGGGTTGTATTTTTCTTTTACAGGCAAAAGAGCTGAACTTTTTGGGGCATGCCCCCACAAATGGCCCTTTTAAGGGCTGGTAAGGTAAAAGAGCATTGAAATTTATGTAATTTAGAATAGGGTAGGGATTTTTTTTATTTTGGGGGGTTTGTTATTTTATTAGGGGGCTTAGATTAGGTGTAAGTAGCTTAAAATTGTTGTAATATTTTTAACATGTTTGTAACTTAATTTTTTATTTTTTGTAACTTAGCTTTTTTTATTTTTTGTACTTTAGTTAGTTTATGTAATTGTATTTCATTGTAGTTCTTTGTAGGTAGTTTATTTAGTTAATTTAATGATAGTGTAGTATTAGGTTTAATTGTAACTTAAGTTAGGATTTATTTTACAGGTAATTTTGTATTTCTTTTAGCTAGGTAACATAGTAACATAGTAACATAGTAGATAAGGTTGAAAAAAGACTGAAGTCCATCGAGTTCAACCTATACAAATCTAAAATACTTACAAAAAGCTCCAGTTAAGCTTAAATAACCCCATTAAAATGTGACCCATTTAATACTAGCAATCATATCCATGAATTTTGTTTATATACAGAAATTTATCCAGACTATTTTTAAATGTATCTATGGTATTGGCATTCACTACCTCCTTTGGTAATGAGTTCCACAATTTTATTGCTCTTACAGTGAAAAAACGTTTCCGTTGCAGGAGATTAAATCTCCTTTCCTCCAACCTTAAATTATGACCTCTTGTCAGAACCAATTTTCTTGGAATAAAAAGAGCTTCTGCCATCTCTGTATATGGGCCTTGAATATATTTATATAAAGTAATCATGTCACCTCTCAAGCGCCTTTTTTCTAAAGAGAACAGACCCAGTTTGGCTAGCCTCTCCTCATAGGTTAATTTCTCCAATCCCCTTATTAGCTTTGTGGCCCTTCTCTGAACTTTTTCTAGTTCTGCAATATCTTTTTTAGCAATCGGTCCCCAGAACTGCACTCCAAACTCAAGGTGAGGTCTTACCAGGGCTTTATATAATGACAGAATTATGCTTTCCTCCCTTGAATCAATGCCTCTTTTAATACATGCTAGTATCTTATTAGCCTTTGAAGCCGCTGCCCTGCATTGTGCACTCATCTTTAGCTTGTTATCTATTACTACTCCCAAATCCCTTTCCTCCTGTGTTTGGCTAAGTCTTGTCCCATTTAAAAAATACATAGCCTGCTTATTTTTACTTCCAAAATGTAGAACCTTACATTTTTCCGTATTAAATCTCATTTTCCATTCACTTGCCCATAGTTCTAATTTTAGCAAATCCCTTTGCAAAGAGAGTTCATCCTGCTCTGACCTAATGACCTTACTTAACTTAGTATCATCTGCAAAAATAGAGATGTCGCTATTTAATCCTTGCTCCAAGTCATTTATAAAAATATTAAAAAGAACAGGGCCCAGTACTGATCCCTGGGGGACGCCACTGATTACCTTTGTCCAATCTGAGTATGATCCATTTACTGCTACTCGTTGCTCCCTATCTTTTATCCAGTTATTTATCCATGAGCTAACATTTTCAGCTATTCCCAGTCCCTTAATTTTGTGCATTAATCTCTCATGTGGCACTGTATCAAATGCCTTTGCAAAATCTAAGTATATCACATCAACTGATTCCCCTTTATCTATATTTTTACTTACTTCCTCGTAGAATCTAATTAGATTAGTTTGACATGATCTATTTCTCCTAAAGCCATGCTGATTAGAACTCATAATCTTGTTTACACGAATATGCTCATCAATATAATCCCTTATAATCCCTTCAAATATCTTCCCCACTATTGATGTCAGACTAACTGGTCTATAGCTTCCTGGATCATCCCTGCTTCCCTTTTTGAAGAGTGGCACCACATCAGCTTTACGCCAATCCTGGGGTACCATGCCTGAGGATAATGAGTCTTGAAAAATTAAGAATAAAGGTTTGTCTATAACAGTGCTAAGTTCCCTTAACACCCTTGGGTGTATTCCATCTGGGCCTGGAGTTTTATTTACCTTAATATTTTTTAGTTTTTTCCTGATATCCTCTAAACAAAACCCAGTTAGTGGTATGGACTGGCATGTTCTATTCTGTTCCAAAGTATCATTCAATGGTTCCTCTCTTGTGTATACTGAAGAAAAAAACTGGTTTAGTACCTCAGCCTTCTCCCTGTCATTATTTATCATGCTACCCTCCACACATTTTAATGTACCTATATTATCCTTCTTAGATTTTTTGCTATTTATGTACTTAAAGAACCTTTTAGGGTTAGACTTAGAATCCTTGGCAATTAATTTTTCATATTCAATTTTGGCTAATTTGATTGCTTTTTTGCATGCTTTGTTACATTCCTTATAAATATTGTATGCTGAGTCTGTACTATTTTCTTTTAATAATTTAAATGCCCTACGTTTTTTCCTAATTTCTTTTAACACATTTATATTTAGCCATAACGGCTTATTTTTTTTATTTTTATTTTTATAACCATATGGTATGTATTGATATGTATATTTATTTAACAAATTTTTAAATATTATCCATTTATCCTCTGTATTTTTATTAGAAAATACATTGTCCCAATTTATATTATTTAATGATTTCCTTAAATCGTTGAATTTTGCTTTCTTGAAATTAAAAGTCTTAGTTAAGCCTTTAAAACACTGCATATGAAAAGAGATTTCAAATGTGACCATGTTATGATCACTGTTACCCAAATGTTCTTTGATTTCTATGTTTGATATTATATCTGTATTGTTTGATAGCACTAAATCCAATATAGCTTTACTCCTAGTTGGCTCCTCTATTAATTGTGACAAGAAGTTATCCCTGAGAACATTTAAAAATCTATCCCCCTTAGCTGAATTACTAGTTTCATTGGCCCAGTTTATATCAGGGTAGTTAAAATCTCCCATAATTACAGCACTGTTATTAGCAGCCTTACCTATTTGCATTAGTAGTTGAGTTTCCTCTGGGTCACTAATGTTGGGAGGCTTGTAGCATGTTCCTAGTAATATTTTTTTAGGATTTTTCCCCCCACTCTTTATTTCAACCCACAGGGTCTCTACATTGTCACTTGTATCATAAATATCTTCCCTTATTGTAGGTTTAAGGTCAGGTTTAATATACATGCAGATTCCTCCACCCCTTTTATTATTCCTGTCCCTCCTAAATAATGTATACCCCTCTAAGTTAACTGCCCAGTCATGTGAATCATCCCACCAAGTTTCAGTTATACTGATAACATCATAGTCCTCTTCTGCAACTAAGAGCGTCAGCTCCCCCATTTTACCTGTCATGCTTCTTGCATTTGTTGTCATACATTTAATTTTCATGTGCTTTCTGCTGCTACTTGGTGTACTTTCCTCTATACTTTCTAATGTGACATTTCTTAAGTCATCCCTTCCTTGAGATATTAATGGAGAGACATATTCAGACACTGATCTCTCTGTTCTATTTTGTTCAAATTGACCCTCCCCCCCTTTGCCTAGTTTAAAAGGTTCTCTAAACGTGCTACCATCCTTTCCCCCAACACACCTGCACCCATGTCATTCAGGTGCAATCCATCCTTACTGTACAATTTGTACCCTAGTGAAAAATCAGCCCAGTGTTCTAAAAAGTCAAACCCCTCATTTTTACACCATGTTTTTAGCCATGAATTAACAGACCTTAGCTCCTTCTGCCTTACTGAGTTAACACACGGCACTGGTAATATCTCAGAAAATATTACTTTGGATGTCCTTGCTTTAAGCTTGCTACCTAACTCCCTGAAGTCATTTTTTAGGACTCTCCATCTCCCACTGATTTTTTCATTAGTACCAATATGCACCATGACTGCAGGATCAGACCCGCATCCCTCTAACAATCTATCAATACGCTCCACAATATGCCTAACACGAGCCCCTGGAAGACAGCAAACTGTTCTATGTAAAGGGTCTGGATGACAAATTACCCTATCAACCTTCCTTATAATAGAGTCTCCTACCACCAACATCTGCCTCTGGCCCTGACTTGTATGCCCCTCTTCCATGACTGAAGGACTGCCCACCATAGTATGCTCCTCTTCCACAGCTAAAGGACTGTTCACTATACTAGGCAACACGGCCCTCTCTGACACTGCCACCCCTGAACTGATATCCCCAACATCTTCACTTAATCTTGCAAATCTATTGGGGTGTACCAGCTCAGAACTGGCCTGTCTCTTCCGCTTACTTCGCCCTCTAACTGTGACCCAGCTACATCCTGGAGTCTCCTCATCTGAATCCTCCCCATTCCCACTGCTGGAACCATTAACAACCAGCTCAGTCCTATCCATTTCCCTTTCAAGTGTCTGAATTTCATGTAGTGTTGCAATTCGTTCCTCCAGATCCCCAATACGAGTTTCTAAAGAGACAATATGCTCGCACTTGCCACAAACATATAATCCCAGAAGCGGCTGCTCCAGTGATGCAAACATGTGGCAAACTGTACACTGAATGAGATTCTCACACATTCTTAATAAAAGGTTTAACTTAAAAGTATTAAATAAATATATTTCCCCTTGGTTACCCCAAAACCTTGTTTGCCTAACTACCTTGGTTAGCTAACTATTATACTTAAACAGACAATGTTACTTTAACAGAGAATCAATACAGCAAGCCTAAAAGAGCAAGCTCACAGAGTAAATGTGCTAAATTTATAGGCTTCCAAGGCCCAAACAGGTGAAAATAATCCCACCCCTAATTACCCACACAGACAGAAAAACAAAAAAAAAAATGGAATGCTAGAAATAAAGTTATTTAGTTATTTCCTTTTTTTTAAATAAAAATGCAACCCTTGCAAAGCAAATAATTTAGAAAATAGCTTGGTTAGCTATTATACTTAAACAGACAATGTTACTTTAACAGAGAATCAATACAGCAAGCCTAAAAGAGCAAGCTCACAGAGTAAATGTGCTAAATTTATAGGCTTCCAAGGCCCAAACAGGTGAAAATAATCCCACCCCTAATTACCCACACAGACAGAAAAACAAAAAAAAAAATGGAATGCTAGAAATAAAGTTATTTAGTTATTTCCTTTTTTTTAAATAAAAATGCAACCCTTGCAAAGCAAATAATTTAGAAAATAGCTTGGTTAGCTATTATACTTAAACAGACAATGTTACTTTAACAGAGAATCAATACAGCAAGCCTAAAAGAGCAAGCTCACAGAGTAAATGTGCTAAATTTATAGGCTTCCAAGGCCCAAACAGGTGAAAATAATCCCACCCCTAATTACCCACACAGACAGAAAAACAAAAAAAAAAATGGAATGCTAGAAATAAAGTTATTTAGTTATTTCCTTTTTTTTTAAATAAAAATGCAACCCTTGCAAAGCAAATAATTTAGAAAATAGCTTGGTTAGCTATTATACTTAAACAGACAATGTTACTTTAACAGAGAATCAATACAGCAAGCCTAATAGTTAATAACTATTTAATAACTATTCTAACTAGCTAAAATAAATACAAAGTTACCTGTAAAATAAATATAAATCCTAAAATAGCTATAATATAATTATTAATTACATTGTAGCTATCTTAGGGTTTATTTTACAGGTAAGTATTTAGTTTTAAATAGGATTCATTTAGTTAATAAGAGTTAATTTATTTAGATTTATTTAATTAATATTTAAGTTAGGGGGGCGTTATGATTAGGGTTAGACTTAGGTTTAGGGGTTAATCATTTTATTACAGTGGCGGCGGCGTAGTGGGGGGCAGGATAGGGGTTAATAAATTTATTATAGGTTGCGGCGGGTTCATGGAGCGGCGGTTTAGGGGTTAAACTATTTATTTAGTTGCGGAGAGGTGCGGGATCAGCAGGATAGGGGTTAATAATTTTATAATAGAGGGCGACGGTATAGGGGGGGCAGGATAGGGGTTACTAGGTATAATGTAGGTGGCAGCGGTGTCCGGGAGCGGCGGTTTAGGGGTTAATACATTTATAAGAGTTGCGGCAGGGTCTAGGAGCGGCGGTTTAGGGGTTAATACATTTATAAGAGTTGCGGCAGGGTCTAGGAGCGGCGGTTTAGGGGTTAGTAACTTTATTTAGTTGCGGGGGGCTCCGGGGGCGCCGGTATAGGGGGCAGAACAGTGCAGTTTAGTGTGAGTGCTTAGTGACAGGCTAGCAATAAAGCTGGGAAAAAGCCGAAGGGCAGCGAGATCGGATGAGTGATAACTGTCACAGTCCGCTGCTCATCGCCCCGCGGCTTTTTGACAGCTTTATTTGATAACTTAGGCGAACGTATTCAAGGTCCGCGGCGGCGAAGGTAGGCGAGCTTAGGCGGACGTATTGGGCCGGCGAAGCCAGAAAAGTAGACGGCTTGATAACTAGCCCCCGAACTCTCTATTACCACTTTGTAACATTCCCATTTGTTTATCATTGAACAGCTACTGTTGGTATATACTGATAAGTGTGGCGCTGTCTTAAAGTATTGGGACCATATTTAATCAAATTGGTGCTTTTCTAGCCTGTGTAATCCCCACCTTCTGTGTTCTTCAGCTGTTTCACAGAGTATTAACCCTTCAAGTCCCTGTTTGAATCGCCTTCTGTGATCCCTGCATTGTTGCCATACTGTTAACACTTCAAGTCCCTATTAGCCTTTTAGAATCTTGTTGATACTTTATTTACTGTAATAGAGTTCACTTTAAATTGTAAATATAAATAAAAATAAAAGGGAAAATTAAATTGCAATAAAAATAAGAATAACATAAAATTGTGAATACAGATATAATCATATATATATATATATATATATATATATATATATATATATATATATATATATATATATATATATATACATACATATTAGGTGAAATGTAACCACCCCCTACTTATCAACTAATTACCTATCAAAAAACCCATAGTCATATTTGACATAGTTTATAAAATGTGATAATATTAAATATAATAATAAATAAAAAATGTGTGAAGTGTACTGAATACAAAAAATATTCCAATAAAAGTAAAATAATCATGGTTGTGCATAATTATAATCGGCCATTTCTGTATATTCTAAAACATCTCAGTTATAAATTCTAATTTGTGCTTATTGTGAAATTTATATCAAGTGATTCTATCCACTTCTAACTCCAAAGTGATAAAGTATATATATATATATATATATATATATATATATATATATATATATATATATATATATATATATATATATATATATATATATATATATATGTATACATACACACATATATACACAAATACATATAAAAAAATCAAAAAGCTGTATTACATTACATATGTGACCATTACCCTTAACTTTCTATCTACAATCAGACTCAAGTTATAAAATTCTACAGTATATACATATATAGATAATTTGTTGATTTTTCACATCTGTGACATTTTGTATTTAATTTAGATTCAATTAGGACATTTTTTCAGTTAGGGAAACCATGCATAATACTATTGATAATAAATTTGAGGATAATTCTATTGAAATAGACTTGATGTAGTAAAAAATTTGGATAAAACTTATAAGGAACTAGGGGATATACTGATTAAAGAAATAAAACAAATATTGGAAATCAGATGTTTGCAGAAATATATTACAGAAAGTATGGTCCCAAGAGGACTTAGACTAAGGAAAGACTGTACTTTTGAACTTAATGAGGAACATGAAAAAGAGTGGTTTAATATTTTGGAAAAAGCGTCTTTAAATTTAATAAATGTTATTGTTAAATCAAGGAAATTAACTCTACAAAGTTTAGACATAAGAATTTAAAAATGTAGGGAGAAAGTAGGAGATGAAGAAAAATATAAATGTAAACAACATGAAATAATTAAGAACTTAGAAGAGACTAATTTAGAAGATTATGGAAAAATTCAAATATACAAAGTAAAGATAAAGAAAATGAAGGAACGAATGTAAATCTATTTAGTAAAAATAAAGTTAATTCTGAGGTAGAAACCCATGAAGGTAACGAAGGAAAACAACCTGTAATAAGAAAATAAACCAATGTGATATTCGGGGGAAGTGAAAGGAAAGAGCTATGGGAATATAGAGGGAGGGATAACAGAAGGCATTATGACAACAGCAGATGGAATGAACCCTATCATAATGAAAGAAGGCCAAATTATAGAGGAAGATGGTATAATAATTGGGATATATACCAACAAGAACAAGGATATGAGAGGGGTTATAAATATCAAAATGGAGATAGAAGGGAAAATGAATATAGAAATTATTATACAAAAAATGAATGGAGAAAGTGGAATAATAGGGGTAGACAAACATTCAGACCCCATTATACGCCACAGAATATGTATTATTCAGGTAAGAGAAGGAATGATCAGCCATATAGAAACAATAGACAACAGGAAAATGGAAAAAATTGGAAACAAGGTGATGACATAAAAGAACATAAATGGGAACAACAGAATAGAAATAGGTTTAAAGTTTTAAAAGATGATACAGGAGAAATGGGGAGAGAAATATGTCATACCCCAGAAAGTCCAGGGACATCTAGAGAACATCATTTTTTAGAAAGAGGTCCAGTCACTTTTCAGGAATCAACAAAAGGAAAAAGAAGATTAGAGGAGGGAGACCAAGGAGAAAGAATGAAATAAAAAATAGACACATCAGGAATTTTCAACATTAGCAAGAAAGAACTTAGTGATGAGGAAAAACAAATTCTTAGCAAAGGCTTAACATTTGCACCATCGAATAAACTGAACAAATTTGACACATTGATAAATATTAATCAATTTACAAGGAAATTAGCTCTTAAAAAATATTTCTTGAAAAATCCAATTATAAAGAACTCAGAAAATGCAGGGCAAAATGTGTATATACATACAAACTTAAAACAACGGTCCACGTTCTTTCCGACACAGGAAAAGGGGAAAGAGAGAGAATTATTTGAAAAAAGGGTAAAATAGGATTTAGAAAAATTAGACATTAAAAAAGGAATGAGATGGAATCTAACAAAAAAAGAACAAAATATTCTCAAACAACTACAGGAAGATAGGAGTATAATATTAAAGCAGGCTGACAAAGGGGGGGTATAGTAGTGATGGATCAGATAAAATATCTAGAAGAGGCTTATAGAATTTTGGGGATACAACAACCTATAAGGAACTTAAGAATGATCCGATAGAAGTTAGGACAGAGAAACTAAATAAACTAGTGAAAGAAGCGAAACTAAATAATATTTCAGAGAATGAAGAAATTTTTTTTACTAATTAAATATCCTAGAACCCCAATATTTTACTTTCTCCCTAAAGTACATAAAAACTTAGAAAATCCACTACGAAGACCCATAATATCGGGGATAGACTC
Source organism: Bombina bombina (assembly GCF_027579735.1). Lineage (NCBI taxonomy): Eukaryota > Metazoa > Chordata > Amphibia > Anura > Bombinatoridae > Bombina > Bombina bombina. The sequence goes on along the minus strand of NC_069503.1, from coordinate 1,146,353,483 downwards.
TATAACATCTAATTTGTCAAAATATACGAACCAATATCTACAAAAATATGTAAAAGAAATACCTTCATATTTAAAAGACACTACACACTTTCTGAACATATTGAATGACATAAAATGGGAGAAAAACTTTATACTAGTCACACGTGATATGAGCTCCCTGTATACATCCATAAAGCATGAGCTAGGTCTTAAAGCTGTTGAATATTATATTAGAAAAGATGAGGAAATGATTTATGCACAGGGAGAAGTTCTACTTGAATGCATTCTCTTTATTCTAAGTAATAATTATAACAAATTCAGGGAACTGCTATGGGCACGAGATTCGCACCCAGTTATGCTAATCTTTTTATGGGTTACTTTGAAAAATAGTTTTTTAAAACCACAACCTGGGGGGCGAATCTCATGCTCTACAAGCGCTTTATAGATGATGTTTTTTATCTGGAGGGGAGATGTGGAATTACTTCACCTATTTATAGAAGACTTGAATACAAATCAGCTAGGTCTAAGGTTTACCCATGAATACAGTAGTAAGAAATTTTCCTTTTTAGATATAGAGATTAATATTATTGAAAATGAAGTAACTACGGCTACTTTTTTTAAAAAGTTGATGCTAACAATTATATAGATTATAGAAGCAACCATCAAAATATTCCACAAGGGCAAATATTAAGGATTAGACGTAATTGTTCTAATATTAGTGACTTCAATAAACAATCTAAAATTTTACAAGAAAGATTTATACAAAAAGGGTACAATATTGAAAATATCCACACAAAAAAATAGAGGAAGTGAGACAAATGTATAGGGTTAAAATTTTGGAAAATGTGAAAGTACCAAAAAGAAATCACATAGAAGAAAGTGATATCACAATACCTTTTATAACCAACTATTCTTCCCAACACAGATCTCCTTTGTGCACTGTAATATCCGCAGCTTACTAACAAAAATCGATGCACTACAAGCTTGGTGTTTACAATACAAGCCCAAAATCGTTGTGATCTCTGAATCGTGGCTAACCGCAAAAATACCAGACTCTGCCATTTCAATACATGGGTATTCATGCCATAGAAATGACAGAGCAAAGAGAGGAGGCAGCATTGTAATCTATGTTGACAACTCCACAAAATACACCCCCTTACAAAAATCTAGCTCTCCTGCCAACTTTGATTTCCTTTCTGGCACAATTGAGATCCTGTGCAGTAAATCAATCATTGTTGTTGGAATCTACCGCCCACCTAGCTCTCCTGTACATTCCCTTTCAGACATAGCCCATCTCCTTAGTGAAACCATAGCACAAAACCCAAAAAGTGAAGTTTTGGTTTTTGGAGATTTTATTATTGATTGGCTGAATCCAAAAAATAATAGTTGTTGCTCTGTGTTTAAGTCTTTGCAGCTAACACAATTAATCTCCCCAACTCGCATAAACAACAAAAGCCATAATCACACCCTGCTCGATTGGATTCTCTCCACCTCTCCCGACCGAATCCAGGAGGCAGGTGTTCTCCCTAACAATTTCAGTGACCACTGCTTAGTTTACTGTGTGCACAAAATAAAGGCAACTAAAACCTCTTCCAAGGTTAAAATCACCAGACCCTTCAAAAAATTTAATCTTCAATCATTTCTAAATGACATCAAGAACCTCCCCTGGCACAGATTAAACCTAATCCCAGACCTTGACTCTGCAGTTAAATTCTTTCAGTCCGAACTCCTACAAGTTTGCAATTTACATGCCACGCTGCGTAAGGTGAGAGTAAAAGGAGCACACTTGAATTGGATCACAGCTGACCTCATTCAAATGTACCAGTTTCAAGATTCATTGTGGTCAAAGTTCATGCATACTGGCTCTATGAACGATCACTGTGTATATAGACAATGGCGAAATATATGCACTAAACAAACAAAATTGGCCAAGGCCCAATATTTCTGTGAAAATCTGAACAATAACATATCAAACCCTAGAATGTTTTGGAAAGTCATAAATAATTTACAAACTCCACCAATCCACTCCCAACCCTCCACTGTCAATGTGGACAACCAAACCCTGCAACTCTCCTTAGATGTAGCAAATGCCTTTAACAAATATTTTGTCGGATGCTCCACCACCTTATTGACAAACTAATAAATGGCATGCATCCTGAAGCTACAAATGTGGATCAGGCCCCACTAAATCAGCAAAGACCCAATATAGAGAAGTTCAATTTTAGACCTGTACCCATCAATGTCATTAAGAAACACCTTAATAACCTAAAAATGAAAAACCAATCTGGACCTGATCAAATCCCAGCAATGCTGTTGAAGCTTAGTGCGCCAGCAATTGCTAAACCTATCACAACCCTAATTAAGGAATCCTTGGTGTCTGGATACATACCCAAACTCTGGACGACTGCAAGAGTAGTGCCTATCCATAAAAGTGGGGAGATAACCTTGGTTTCTAACTATTGCCCAATATCATTGCTCCCAGTATTGTCAAAAATCTTAGAAAAATGCGTCCATACGCAATTATGTGAATATTACCAACAATCTAACTATCTGACCCCTGATCAATCAGGTTTTCGTACAAATCACTCCATTACAACTGCCCTCCTAAAAGTTTGCAACGATATCCAAACTGGAATGGAACAAGGAGACCTAACTGGTGCTATTTTCCTTGATTTTGCAAAGGCCTTTGACACAGTAGACCACGACATACTACTGCTCAAACTAAAAAACTCAGGTATTGGTGATCGTCCGCTAACCTGGTTTCGATCATATGTATCGGATCGATCACAATATGTCTCCATTTCTGACAGCGACTCCCTCTCCAAGTCACGTGTGGTGTTCCCCAAGGTTCCATTCTCGGCCCCCTACTATTCACATTGTTTATAAATGATCTGCCTAATGTCTGCAAATCCTCAACTGTACACATGTATGCAGATGACACGGTAATCTATGCAAACAATTCCGATCTACCGCAGCTTGAACCAGTACTCCAAGACCAGTTCACAGAGGTAGAAAAGTGGATCTCAAAAAACAAACTCTTCCTAAACACTGACAAAACTGTCACAATGATCTTTGGAACAGGACCTAAACTACACAAACTACAAAATTCCCATCTATGCATCAAAACAAAATCAAATTGCACCCTGACCGCAGTCCACTCTTTTAAATACTTGGGTATGTTGTTAGACCCCAATCTATCTTTTGGCCTCCATATAGAAAAACTGTCATCTAAACTTTATCCAAAAATAGGTGCCCTGTACAGAAACAAATCTTGCCTCAGCCCTACTGTAAAGGAAAAGATTGTACAGCAAATGCTGATGCCAATCGTTGATTATGGGGATGTAGTATATGCATCAGCACCGCAAACTCACCTTAATAAACTTAATACATTATATAACTCGTTCTGCCGCTTTGTGCTACAATGTAACTACAGGACCCACCATTGTGACATGCTAAAAGAACTAAACTGGCTGTCGCTGGAATCCAGACGCACCCTCCATCTTTCCTGCCTGGTGTTTAAGAGCCTTTCTGGGAAGCTCCCACCCTACCTGAGCAGAATGCTCTCACCAGTTATTCCCACCTCCTATAACCTCCGATCCACTATTTAGCGTGCCTCAATACAAAAAGAAAGCAGCTCGATCCTCCTTTTCCTACCGAGCACCACAATTATGGAACGACCTCCCGCACACTTTCAAAGCTTCCCCAAACCTAATATCCTTTAAGAGATCCCTCTCTACATATCTCAAAACAGAATGCACCTGTCATGTTTGATTATATATTTCCTACCTGTTCTATGTAAAATGTTAGCATATATTGTGTATTATTATTGTTTTGTATTTTATTGTACCCTATTGTATCAATGCAATGTTTTGTGTACCCAGGACATACTTGAAAACGAGAGAAATCTCAATGTATCTTTCCTGGTAAAATATTTTATAAATAAATAAATAATATATAGAAAAAATTGTAGCTAGACATTGGCATTTAATAAAAAGTGATCCGTTAATAGGTCCAAAAATAAGAAAGAAACCTGAATTTATTTTCAGAAAAGCGAAGAATTTTAAGAATATTCTTTCCCCGAGTGAATCCAAAGTTGAGAAAAAGGAAAGAGACAGGAGCCTTTTGGGGGGAAAGATACTGGGTTTCTACCCCTGTCACACATGCAAGTCATGTGTGCACAGTAAAAAAACAAAATCGGTAAAATCACAAAACAAGAAAGAGGAATATATTATAAAAGAAACAATTAGATTCTCTGACACTAATGTAATATATTTACTTCAATGTTCCTGCAATTTTCAATATTTGGGGCAGACGAGTAGAATGCTCCGTGATAGAATGAGAGAACATATTAGAAGAATTGAACAAGGAAAAACAGATACAAGACTATATAAACATTTCTATGAGAAGCATCATAAGAACCCCAAAGATCTTATCTTTTGGGGAATTAAGAAATTAGTTAAAAATAATAGAGGGGGAAACATGGAATATAGGTTATTAAGGCAAGAAGCAGAATTTATATATAAATTTGGGACTTTATATCCCAGAGGTTTAAACAGTGAGCTAGATTTGAACCATATTATAGAATAGAATCTATACTGTAGAATGTTATAACATGAGTCTAATTGTAGATAGAAAGTTAAAGGTAATTGTCACATATGGAATGTAATAAAGCTTTTTTGTTTTTATATGTATTTGTGTATGTGTTTATATATGTGTGTATGTATACATATATATATACTTTATCACTTTGGAGTTAGAAGTGGATAGAATCACTTGATTTAAATTTCACGATAAGCACAGATTAGAATTTAAAACTGAGATGTTTTATAATATACAGAAATGGCCGATTATATTACAATAATTTTTGTATTCAGTACACTTCTTCACACATATTTTTTATTTATTATTATATTTAATATTATCACAGTTTATAAACTATTATCACATTTTATAAACTATGTCAAATATGACTATGGGTTTTTTGATAGGTAATTCATTGATAAGTAGGGGGTGGTTACATTTCACCTAATATTATATGTTTATATACAGGTAACCCTCAGTTTATGCCGGGGTTAGGTTCCAGAAGGAATGGTTGTAAATTGAAACCCAGTTTATAATGTAAGTCAATGGGAAGTGAGGGAGATAGGTTCCAGGCCCCTCTCAAAATTGTCATAAGTAACACCTAATACATTATATTTAAAGCTTTGAAATGAAGACTTGAAATGCTAAACAGCATTATAAACCTAATAAAATAATCACACAACACAGACTTCACTTGCATTTTTCTGCAAGCAGTTCTTTCTATGCATTCCAATCTGGACTGATTTATAGACAGGAAGATCTTGTTCCTTTCAAATCTGCTCGATAGCTCAGGTCTGGTTAAACTGATTAATTTCAGCTTGCTTGGCTTTGCTGCAACACAAGCGGAAAGCTCCACCTACTGGCTATTTTAATAAATGCACTGCTTCTCAATGCTTTTCAATAGCAGTCACATGACTGGAAAAAAAGGTTGTTATTCTGAAACGGTGTAAATTGAACCGTTGTAAAACGAGGGCCACCTGTGTGTGTATATATATATATATATATATATATATATATATATATAATTTATATCTGTATTCACAATTTTATGTTATTTTTATTTTTATTGCAATTTCATTTTCCTTTTTATTTATATTTACAATTTAAAGTAAACTCTATTACAGTAAATAAAGTATCAACAAGATTCTGAAAGGCTAATAGGGACTTGAAGTGTTAACAGTATGGCAACAATGCAGTGATCACAGAAGTCAATAAAAACAGGGACTTGAAGGGTTAATACTCCGTGAAACAGCTGAAGAACACAGAAGGTGGGGATTACACAGACTATAAAAGCACCAATTTGATTAAATATGGCATCTTGATAAAGGCACCGGAACCGAAACATGTTGAGAGAGCCATATTTCTTGTTCTATCGTTTTCATAACGTCTGAGAGAAAAAGTATTTTAAAAGAAGGATTGCTGAATCAGAAATAGAAGTTGAAAAATGAGCGCTCACAGAAATAACTTCATTTTTTTCCTGGAAGTGTCCCAGACAAATCAAAAGGGGATAGAACAAAGTAAGTATAACGCTGCCAAGTGGGTGAAATACTTTTTAAGCATCATAATGGTATATTCCTGGATACATGTTTAAAACACATAGGTGAGATTAGTGCAGTATAGCAATAACTTGACACGGCGGTCTCGTCAAACAATTCACCCGCACACAAGCATTAACCATAACCCTTCTTTACCTTTCCGTGAAGGCGGAAGTCCTCTGCTTCTCTCGGGTAGGCTCACCTCTGTGTAGACGAGAGGGTGGCCACGCTAGAAAGCGCAACCGTCACTCTCTCTCCAACTCCGGTTCAACTGCAGGCGTGTGCGGGACTTACCGATCGGATGTGACGTCAGCAGTTCCTCCACACTCTCACCGGTCTGTGTCCAATCAATGCCTCTGATTAGGCCAATGCTCCTCTGTATGCCGATATGGTCTGGGGCTTAATGAAGAGAGTTCCTCTGCTCTCAAGGAAAGTATCACGAAAAAATATGGCAAAGTCCCAGTAGTAGATATATAAAAATTCAAAGTTTATTGGAACAAGGTTAAAACATGAAAAAATGTAGGTGTAAAAGCATAGAACGGTCTAACGCGTTTCGGCTAGCTCCTGCCGTAATCATAGACCATGTCTATTGTATGTTTTACAGAGGCTTAAATAAGTGTCAAATTACATGTTAAACCAAATCAGCGGAATACTTAACCCTATCTGGCTATGTGGAAAACTGCTGTCTATAATGAACTGCTTAGAATATCAAAAATACAATTTCTTTTTTTCTGTTCTATTAACTTCACATATGTGTCAATAAATATGTTACATATAGGTATACATGAATATGTTCATCTCTAATATGATCAACAAACGTTTACAATTTATGAAGATATATATAGATGCATTAGACCTTAATGTGATATACATATAGTTAATTAAATACATATTGTGTTATATCATTATTTAACTATTAATGTTCTCTTTAAAGCAAATGCACTTTAATGAATCTAGGCTCCAAAAATTTGGACTTAAAAGTGAATGAACCTATGCCCTTAAGAATGTATATATATAAAAAAGAAGAAACACAGCCTAAAATATACGCTCTCTCTTCTCTCTATAGGAAAGGCTTTTAACTTTGTTTAGAGATGTTAAAACTAAGACACAAATTACTCTGTTTAATTCTTAACATACAAATTATAAGGGCTTATGAAGGGTCCAGAATTTATTATGTGTAATAAAAGCACCATCTATACCTAAGGTTTAGGCCAAAGGAACCCTAGGCTGAAATGTATGACACAGAAAACCATAGAGCATATATAAATATACAAGTATTCAAACAGGATATTATTGAGAACTTTCTTACTCAAACTAAATCTATATACACATGTAGCTTCTATTGATAGAAGTAAAAGTACCAACTACATAAAGTTTTATTATATAGTTTAGATAACTATTCCCAGAAATTAACTAGATCGAATTCTGAGTTAAAACCATTTGGAATTTGGGTTTTAAGTTTAAAGATCCAATAGACTTCCTGTCTACCCAGTATTTGCGATCTATCTCCTCCCCTAGATGGAGTTTAAATTGCTTCTATTACATTCCAACTAAAAGAGTGGACTGACTGGTTATGAACCTCAATAAAATGTCGACTTATAGAAATAGAAGTTGAAAAATGAGCGCTCACAGAAATAACTTTGTTTTTTTCCTGGAAGTGTCCCAGACAAATCAAAAGGGGATCTAGACCTGACGCAGAGTGTACCCAGGAGGAGATTGATTGCCTGAGGTCAGATGATCCACTTGGGAGAACAACGGTGAGAGGATTCAGCACGGTGAGTGTGGTCGCTACAGAGTGGCAGTTAAATCACCCAGAAAGGTAACCAGAAACAAAGGACTTCATTTGCGGACCACGCAGCTCCCGGAAATACAGTCACTTACACAGGAGTGTTCAGATAGAGTCACGAGAGGTATGAGGGAGGTGTGCTAATTCATAAACAGCAACATAAACAGTAATATAAACACGTATTTTAACATCCCTAACTTTTAACAGCAGCTGGAACTGGGATTTACTTCTATCTTAACATTCATCAAGGATTTTTTAACATGTCCCTTTGAGTCCCTGCACCTTTATAAAAAGACGCTTGAAGAGTAAAAAACATCTTGCAGAGACATTAGATTCTAATTAGGTCTTTTAGCCTTTCTGGTATTTTTTACACCTGACCTCAATATATATTCTATAGTGAGGTTAACTCTTAGCAACATTTTATATGTTTTATTTTTATGTACATTTTTTAGTTTTGTATGAATGGATACACCACTGTTTTGATCTGTATTGTGAGATATTAAGGATTTTTATATAAAGGAGAGATTGGTCTGCATTCAGAATAAATATACAACTGTCTTGCAATTTAATAACCCCATCAGTGTCTTTTTTCCAATTATTGTATATTTTACATTCTAAACAAGACAGTGTTTTTGTAGTAGAGATTTGTTGCAAAACGTCCATATTTATGATTATTTTGGTGTATACATATATAGTTAGAAAAATATACTATCTAAAATTGAAGCAAGTATACAGGGAGTGCAGAATTATTAGGCAAATGAGTATTTTGACCACATCATCCTCTTTATGCATGTTGTCTTACTCCAAGCTGTATAGGCTCGAAAGCCTACTACCAATTAAGCATATTAGGTGATGTGCATCTCTGTAATGAGAAGGGGTGTGGTCTAATGACATCAACACCCTATATCAGGTGTGCATAATTATTAGGCAACTTCCTTTCCTTTGGCAAAATGGGTCAAAAGAAGGACTTGACAGACTCAGAAAAGTCAAAAATAGTGAGATATCTTGCAGAGGGATGCAGCACTCTTAAAATTGCAAAGCTTCTGAAGCGTGATCATCGAACAATCAAGCGTTTCATTCAAAATAGTCAACAGGGTCGCAAGAAGCGTGTGGAAAAACCAAGGCGCAAAATAACTGCCCATGAACTGAGAAAAGTCAAGCGTGCAGCTGCCAAGATTCCACTTGCCACCAGTTTGGCCATATTTCAGAGCTGCAACATCACTGGAGTGCCCAAAAGCACAAGGTGTGCAATACTCAGAGACATGTCCAAGGTAAGAAAGGCTGAAAGACGACCACCACTGAACAAGACACACAAGCTGAAACGTCAAGACTGGGCCAAGAAATATCTCAAGACTGATTTTTCTAAGGTTTTATGGACTGATGAAATGAGAGTGAGTCTTGATGGGCCAGATGGATGGGCCCGTGGCTGGATTGGTAAAGGGCAGAGAGCTCCAGTCCGACTCAGACGCCAGCAAGGTGGAGGTGGAGTAGTGGTTTGGGCTGGTATCATCAAAGATGAGCTTGTGGGGCCTTTTCGGGTTGAGGATGGAGTCAAGCTCAACTCCCAGTCCTACTGCCAGTTTCTGGAAGACACCTTCTTCAAGCAGTGGTACAGGAAGAAGTCTGCATCCTTCAAGAAAAACATGATTTTCATGCAGGACAATGCTCCATCACACGTGTCCAAGTACTCCACAGCGTGGCTGGCAAGAAAGGGTATAAAAGAAGAAAATCTAATGACATGGCCTCCTTGTTCACCTGATCTGAACCCCATTGAGAACCTGTGGTCCATCATCAAATGTGAGATTTACAAGGAGGGAAAACAGTACACCTCTCTGAACAGTGTCTGGGAGGCTGTGGTTGCTGCTGCACGCAATGTTGATGGTGAACAGATCAAAACACTGACAGAATCCATGGATGGCAGGCTTTTGAGTGTCCTTGCAAAGAAAGGTGGCTATATTGGTCACTGATTTGTTTTTGTTTTGTTTTTGAATGTCAGAAATGTATATTTGTGAATGTTGAGATGTTATATTGGTTTCACTGGTAAAAATAAATAATTGAAATGGGTATATATTTGTTTTTTGTTAAGTTGCCTAATAATTATGCACAGTAATAGTCACCTGCACACACAGATATCCCCCTAAAATAGCTATAACTAAAAACAAACTAAAAACTACTCCCAAAACTATTCAGCTTTGATATTAATGAGTTTTTTGGGTTCATTGAGAACATGGTTGTTGTTCAATAATAAAATTAATGCTCAAAAATACAACTTGCCTAATAATTCTGCACTCCCTGTAAAGTGGATATTATTATTTTACCTAATCTGGGCGTATAGTAGTTGTACTAAACATAGCAACAACTTTAACAGCATTTTAAGTATTAAAGTCATATTTTATGCTGAACATACAGCAGTTATCAACCAATAATTGCCCTGTACATGAACTAAACTTCTTTAGGGTGTCTTCTTTCCTTTTACTATAGAAATAAGAATACATATTCCAAAGATAAATTATTTATGACAATTTATTTAACCTGTCTTTAGAAATATAATTTCCATAGCATGTAATACATTAAAATAAATGTCCAGTTATACAAATATGTATAATGTAATGTTAAGGCACTTTAGGTTTTGAATTACGATAATTGCATAGAGAGAGGAATTTTTCTAACTAGATATAAGTTCTAAGCATTTTGTGGACCAGTTTCACGGTCCCGTCCTGCTGGATTCTAAACCCAAAAATAGCACAAAATGCCTAAATTCTGCACAAGGAACTGTCAGACCAACCACATGCATCCTGACCCCAAACCACCTACTGGACTGCTCAGCCCTGACCCTTGCTGCTGAGCTTCACCCACAGACCACAAATGTATTGCCCTGACTCAAAGTTGAGAGATATGAAATGGCACCATGTTAAATGGATTTGTTAGTGTTGGTAAATATCACAAATAGCATTGGTGCTTAATGTCAGTTTGTTAGTGGTGTAAGAAGAAGCATGGGGCAGAGCAATTAGGGAAAGACAGTAGGTCAGGTAAGCTGCATTATTTAATGACATGCAGTGCCGGCTCCATAATCGGTCCCAGTCACCATTTTACAAGGGCAGCACATAAGGAGAGAAGGGTTGCCTTACCAATATAAATTGGTGGTTTGTGTAAAATTATGTATTTATTTTGTGATCATGAATGATGATGTAATACAGTCCTATATTGGGTATAAATTGTAGTGGAAAGAGAGTTGGGTGGTGTCATTTAATTCTGTGACTCAGCAAGCACCCTGTAAGTACAATGTCCTGAGCCAGTCCTGGTCCCACAGAGGACATGCAAATCAAAAGTTAAGAAAAAATAATACAGGGGTGAGCGTTCAGTGTGCCCTGGGGTGGAATTACATTAGTGAGAGTGCTAGATGGGTGGGGGGGAGACTGCATTAGTGAGAGTGCTAGATGGGTTGGGGGAGACTGCATTAGTGAGAGTGCTAGATGGGTGGGGGAGACTGCATTAGTGATAGTGCTAAATGGGTGGAGGGGGGAGACTGCATTAGTGAGAGTGCATAATGGTTGGGTGCAGAGGAGTGCATAAATGATAGTGCTAGACAGTTGGGTGGGGAGTGCATAAATGAGAGTGCTAGACAGTAGGGTGCAGAGGTGTGCATTAGTGAGAATGCTAGACAGTTGGGTGGGGGAGTGCATAAGTGAGAGTGCTAGACAGTTGGGTGCAGAGGTGTGCATTAGTGAGAGTGCTAGACAGTTGGGTGGGGGAGTGCATAAGTGAGAGTGCTAGACAGTTGGGTGCAGGTGAGCGCATTAGTGAGAGTGCTAGACAGTTGGGTGGGGGAGTTCATAAGTGAGAGTGCTAGACAGGAATTATTCATTGTTAACTAATTTGTATAAGGGGATCGCTCAGTTTTTATAGTGAGACCAACAACTGCAATTTTGATTCATTAATCTGAGTATTCAATAAGTGACAAAAAGTTTCAGGAACACATTTTCTTTTGCTGTGTTAGTGTCCAGGCCCATAATCTCACAACCCCTGTGCATTTTAGTGCTTTCCCACTGTACACCCTCTAAGGCACCTCATTTACCCACCTGTGTTCCCTATATCCCCACAACAGCTCTTTGCCAACAACACCTGGCCAGATATTCATAATCCCTGCAGTATTCTCCCCCCCAACCCAACCATTTTGCACTCTCACTAATGCAGCCGCCCCCCTCCCCAAAGTCTGGCACTCTCACTAATGCAGCCACTACCCCCCCCAAAGTCTGGCACTCTCGCTAATGCAGCCACTACCCCCCCCCCCCCCAAAGTCTGGCACTCTCGCTAATGCAGCCACTACCCCCCCCCAAAGTCTGGCACTCTCACTAATGCAGCCCCCCCCCCAAAGTCTGGCACTCTCACTAATGCAGCTGCCCCCCACCCAATTATCTAGCACTTTCTCTAATACAGCCGCCCCCACCCATCCTTCTAGCACTTTCTCTAATACAGTTCCCCCCACCTATCCTTCTAGCACTTTCTCTAATACAGTTCCCCCCACCTATCCTTCTAGCACTTTCTCTAATACAGTTCCCCCCCCCACCCATCCTTCTAGCACTTTCTCTAATACAGTTCCCCCCACCCAAGAGAAAGCTTTGTAGGTATGATAAAGTGCAAGAATAAAAAAGGGCTCAATCTCACGTGAGCCGCTAAAATTGAGATGCTGTGCAAAAAGTACTGAGAGCAATTTGTATCTTACAGCTCTTTTTATACTGCCATATTACCCCAAACCTAAACATTAGTGACCCATGTGCAGGAGATCAAAATGTAAAAAAAAAAAAAAACAGAAATGAGAGGGGCTGCTCTCTGACAAAAAACAGAACAGTGGACTGAAGCCCGTACAACTAATAAGCTGTAATAAAGGTATAACAGGTATATAGCATCATAATATCATATATAATGCAATCAGATACAAAGTTGATAATAGTAGAGTTATAAAAAGTCCCAAAAAGGTGGGGTAGTGCTATGCACTGTCCACAAACGTGTGTGGTATCCAAACAGAAGGCACAGGATGGACAGCTGCTCTCCTCCTCTCAGATCAATCCAGATCAGGCACTAGAAATAAACACAAAACAGAGGGGCGCCTTATGTGTAGATCAAAAATGCCACCAGCAAAAAAACATCCATAGATGCCAAATGGGTACTCACATGTAGCAATGGCCCCCTTATGTGCTGGTAGTTGCAGGCTCATAAACCCAGCGTGTGTCAGCTAACCCTTGTCCTGGCCTCAGACTGGAAAACAGGATGTGAGTTCCAAGAACAGAAGGCCCCAGGATGCAGTTCCAACAGATAATAAGGTAGTGGTTTATTTAAAAATCAAATTAAAAACATCAAGCAAAAAATGGAGGGGACATAGACATATAGCCCTCTGTATGCAACGCGTTTTTTTTTGCTTCTAAAATTGCCGTTTCCTCAGGCATAAAGCACCTTACAACATCCTAACTATTTAAAATAAACTAAAACCAATCACATTAGATTCCACCCATTTTGGGGTGTGGCTAAACACCTGTGTTCCTAATGAGTTCAAACATCATTAAATATGTCAAATTCACAATAAACAAAACAACATGTTAAACAGATATTGATGTGATCATAGGGTAATATTTCTGTTTATATATATATATATAATCTAAAAAAGAATAATTAGGGTTTTATTTATAGTTTTATAATTGTTGCTATTATCATATTTCTAGATTTAGGCCTGGTTTTTTTGTCGAGACATTACAAGCACTACCATATCACCTATTATATTGGAACTGAGGAAGCGCCCCCTAAGGGCGTGATGTGTCCACTGAGTACACACCACTCTCTCCATACATACTATATATATATAATTACCCCTGTATATGAAAACGGTATTAGTAGGTATATGTCTCAGATCTCTGTCTGAGTAGATCACATATAAACACCTGTGTATTTTATAAATCAGTACATCATAATATACATATACACATATATCATATCATAATCACAGTTGACAAATAGGCATATCAAAAAGAAATGTATATGATCATTTTTATGTGCACAATAACCCCCATGTATATGTATACAAAATATATTTCCTGTATTAATTACATTTGTGTCTGAATAACAAACGTGTTTACCCATTTTTTTTCTGTAACGATATTCAGGACCCAGCTCCAGCATATAAGTAATGCACAAGTTGTTTGTAAGTGTTATGCAATCAAATTTGTTGTATATAGACCACAATACATTTTAAGGGTCATCAAATACCTTTGCTGATTCTGTAGGTGACCCTGATCTTTGTCTAAATTTCATTTTAGCTCAATAGGAAGTTCTCCCTGTGTGTAACAACATTACATGTGACTCAGATCCACCAATGCCTTAATTAAAGGCATGTGTGTAGCTAGTTACTAAAGCCACGTTCGGGTAGCGCTTACACCCAGCACCGGCACATACGCAGTGGTGATGACGTGATACTGTGGATACGTCACCAGTTAGGGAGCTTTGAAAAAACGCTCCCATCGCAACACCCTACGTCACCATTTGTGTCTCTAGCTGACTATTTCCATGTGCTCCATGGGCGGCTTTTTTATTGGATGCGGGGAAAGCAGGAAGGGGCGAGAGGGAGGCGGGAGAGTGATTGATTGCTCAGATTTGGGGTCTTGTTAAACAAAAAAAGGGAGGAATAAAGTGAGCCGGAGGGATGTCTGGGAAAAGGAAACATAAGCAGATCACTTACTTGTGAAAGTATTGTTCAATTTACAACATATATATATATATATATATATATATATATATATATATATATAAATAAAAATATAAGTGTTGTAAATTGAATAATACTTTCACAAATAGTGATCATTCAGAAAGAATGTTGCTGCCACTAGATATCATGGGAAGCTTTTTTAACTTTTTATATTGTAAATATGGCAGCCTCCACGAGCAACACGTGTGTATATTAATATACTAAATGTATATATATACACGTGTTGCTAATGGAGGCTGCCATATTTACAGGCGTCTGAGCTTGCTCTGAAAAATCCCAGCTTTACCAGCATGCTGGAAACACTGGGACTTACGTCATAAAAACACTGAAAGAATGCCCAGAGCCTCACTGGCAAGTATTCACAGAACGCTCCAAGCGAGTCCCAGTCCGATTGGAGCCCTTGCCGAACGTAGCCAAAGTGATAATGAGCTCTTTCTGTGTGCGACATCATTAGTGATCTGTGATTGGATAACATCAGACCCATCGTCACATGAGTCGGCTCAGCCAATAAATTAAATAGAGCCCTATTTCTAACCAGTTGCTAGTTAGAAAAATATTTTTGACTTAAATCTTTTTAGCTAAAATCGCAGCAGACAGAGTCTGCTGAGTGCTCTGTGCAAACTGCAAGTGGTAGCAATATCCGATACTACTACACAGTCCTAAAATAAAATGAAAAATAACATCTATTAATAATAGCAAATAAAAAAATATATCTGTTGGAACTGCATCCCGGGGCTTTCTGTTCTTGGAACTCGCATCCTGTTTTCCAGTCTGAAGCGAGGACAAGAGTTAGCTGATAAACCCTGAGTTATCAGCCTGCAACTACCAGCACATACGGGTGCTATTGCTTCATATGAATACCCATTTGGCATCTATTGATGTTTTTTTGCTGGTGGCATTTTTGATCTACACATGAATCGCCCCTCTGTTTTGTGTTTATTTGATCAAAATGTAGCTGCTCCATGTGGTTTTCCCATTTACTTCCCTTAATACCTATGTTCTACTCACCTTATCATGTTTAACCTGACCCTCAAAGAGCAATTAACCCTGACTGCAAAATTCTCCACCACTGCTATAAATCCTAATCTTGATTCGCCCACAAACAATAATTAATGCTAGCCTTGATCAGTCCCCCACTGGCCACCAAATGACAATCATGTCTATCCACAAACAGCCAACTATTGTTGCCCAACCCACTGGTAACGCCCAATCCACTAATATAGTCCCCACTGGCAACCCCCGATCCACTGATATAGCCCCCCACTTACAGCCCCAATCCACTAGTATAGACACACACTGGCAGCCCCAATCTACTAATATAGACCCCCACTGGCAGCCCCAATCCACTAATATAGACCCCCACTGGCAGCCCCCACACTAAAATGAAACCCTGTGGCAACTCCCCGACACAAACACAGCTAACTCATACCCCCCTTCCTAACCACTAGAATAGCAAACTGGGGGGGCAGAGCCAGCTACGAGAGAGAGGACACACACATCCAGAGCTCCTCCATAGATTAGGGCTAATTAATACCTATAAAGTATTTTAATAGTTTTAAACCCTAGACTATATAGGTCTCCTCACATGCACTGATATAGCCTGTACTTCTGGCATCTTTAGACATAGCGAATACCAGTTGTGAGGACAGAGCCGCAGGTACCGTGGAACTGAGCCAAATGCCTGAAGTCAGGCCTAACATGGACACCGCTAACACAGGGCACAGACTGCAGTGGAGCCCAGACCGAGAGGTCTCAGGGCAGCGAGTAAGGCAGATCACTTGTCTCAACTTACTCAGTACTCTGAGAGCCAGTGCCGCAAACGCCTAAAGAACTGGGGGGGAAACCCTAAAAGAAGGGGCACTAGAACAGTCACACCGGAGGTGCTGACAGACACAAAAAAGAGCACCCTCACTTTAGAAGTGCAGGCCCTGAGAGAAGCTGTCAGCATTTCTCCTGCTGCACAACAGGTCCCGAACTTTTGGTGCGAAACGCCACCATTTGCAAAAGGAAAATAAGGAAACACTTTGGCTGACATGGAAGAGGAGAGAGGGGTGAGAAATGTTTAGCTTTACACACTAGCACTACCTCATGCTCACCACACCTTAAAATAAAGATGGTCTCCAATTAGCAGCCTCACTAACTTTGCTTATCCAGCACCAGCTGATTATTATCCCACACGCTGCTCAATACATAAGGCAGGCTCTATGAATTCACAATAGTATATGGGCTCCCCAGTACCACCCTGCTATACAGCAGCCCCTGTAGATCAAGATAAAGTGTCTGAGCATCAAACCCTGCCCCAGGAAAAAAGAAGCTAAAGGAGCCAGCAATATGAATTGCAACGCCTTGATCGGTAGGAGCCTGGGAGTACTCCCGCATCGACCTACAGCACCTCAGTTACAGCCAGGCTTTATCACTGCTGTGGATCCGTGTGTCTACGGGCACACAAGGTAACTGGTAAGACTCTGACCTGCAACTCTACTCGGGAGGGTTGGGGCTCCGCTCCGGAGCTCACTTTGACTGCAAGATCAGGTGGACAAACAGTAGGCCGGCTGGCAGCTGCTGAGAGACATGGAACAGACCGATCTGAACTGAAAGTAAGGAGTGAGTAAATAGTGGGTCACCACAGATACTGGAGGGGGACGGCATTCAGTAAAACACTGTTATACTAGAACTTACAGGCAGTATGAACAATTCACAAACCCTGGTTGCTTTGCATTGAGAACAGGCAGTACACTGACAGTGCCGTGAAGCGTCATCCCCAGTTTGACTCTCCCCTGCTCACATTAACTTTTCCAGCAGAGTTTGATAAGCAGTGTCTTGAATATACCCCACATTTAGCTGCATACTGTTGTGATTTAAGTGGGTGGTGTCTCTTCTCCTCCCTTTCCCACTAGGCAGTAACTAATGGGTCATATCCTGTCACAACTGAGGATTATCTTTAAGTATTTAAACCTCTGTTTTCTAGGAATCACAATTTATGACAACTTTATAAATATATATATGTTAAACAGAGTTTAACACAGGAGGCCCAAAGGTGTGTAAACTCTGTGTATTAATATGGCCCTTAATAGTCTGTACTCAAATCTCTCAGGAGTTCAGAGAACGTTTAGGGCGTAACAGTGTATCAAATATGTAACAGATTGAGATAGTGAATACAATGACTAAGCAGCTGATATTAGGCAGAATCAATAGACAGGTGCAGTTGCGGTATGTAATTCTCTGTATAATGACAGTCTGTTGTTATACAATGTATTAATATACGACCTGTTTCCACTAGCGTGGTAGGTAGAACTCCAGAGGTGTCAGAGTGGAGGGATCAGACCAGGCAAGTTTGTTCAGTCACCGGAGCCCCTTATCCTCTGCACGCGGTGAGTAGGGAGAGCTGTAGCTGCGGCTGCAGCTGATGACGTCACCCGCGCTGGAGCCGGAGGGCTGTGAGGATATGGAGCTGCAGCGCAGCTCTGTCTGCTTAACTGGAGACCGGTTAGTTTGCCAGCGGTAGCGGCAGGTAAGATGAGGCAGGCTGAGTGGAGATAGGAAGAGCCCACAACGTAACTGGTTCTGGCTGCTGACACAAGGGTAACGGAAGCTTTGGAATCACAGCTGGGAGAGTAGCTAGAAAGCCAGACTTGGGTGAGGAGGTAGAACTTTCAGTATCTACCAAACAAAATAACCAAGCAATGAGTCTAGGAGGGGGAGGTGCCTTTATAGCACTAATGATAATTAAGGATGATACCAGTTAAAGGTACAGAGCATGAAAGGAACCCTGACAGAGTCCCCCCCCCAAAGAAACCACAACGAGGTTTCAAGGAACGGGCCTCTCAGGGTTACGACGATGGAAGAGAGAAACTAAACGAGGGGCTGTAACATTCGTAGCGGGTTCCCAAGAATCCTCAGAAGTATCAAAACCCTTCCAATGGATCAGGTATTCCAAACGGCCGGATGCTGTGAACCTCATATTCGAGGTCATCGGCCAAGGAGTGGCTAGGAAGATCGACCACGGGAGTGGATGCAGAGGAGTCACTAGGTTTAATGAGAGACACATGGAAGGTCGGATGAATCCGGTAGGTGGAAGGCAGCTTCAAGGTGACAGTAACAGGATTTGGGAGAGCCACAATCGGGAAAAGACCAATGAAAAGTCTAGTTAGTTTTCTTGAGGGAAGATGTAGCTTTATATTTTTAGTGGATAACCAAACTAGTTGACCTATACGGTACTCAGGTTGTTGTCTGTGACGAAGATCATAGTGGTTTTTATAGGATGCTTGCGCATGCCTGATGTTATCTTGTATGACAGTGAATGCCTGTGAGATGTCGTTTATAGTATCATTCACTTGAGGACAGGTAGATTCGACTCTAGGGAGCATATGGTTTCTTGGATGGATGCCGTTGTTGATGAAGAATGGACTGTATTTGGTAGAAGCATTAGGAGTGTTATTATATGCAAATTCAGCCAACGGGAGGAACGAGTACCACGAATCCTGTTGCTGGGAACAGTAACAGCGAAGGTACTGTTCCAACCACTGATTGGTCCTTTCAGTTTGTCCGTTACATTGGGGATGATAAGAAGTGGTAAGTTTTTGTTTAATTTGTAAGGCTATACATAATTGCTTCCAATTGCAGATTTTTATGATCTGTGAGGATAACAATAGGATGGGTTGAACCCTCCAAAAGGTGACGCCAATGGTCAAAAGAACTCTTTATTGCCAAGAGTTCTTTCTCGCCAACAGGATAGTTCAGTTCAGCGGGTGTCATCACCCTTGAGAAAAAAGCTACTGGGTGAATGGGTTCTTTAAAAGACTTCCTCTGTGAAAGAACGGCTCCCAGGGCAAAATCTGATGCATCAACTTCCAGAATAAACTGTAAGTTGGTGTCAGGGAACTGAAGTATTGGAGCGGTAGTGAATCGATCTTTTAGGATATCAAAAACCTTTTGAGTGAGTAATGACCAATGAAACTTATGGTGTAGTTTTGTGAGATCTGATAATGGTTTAGTCAGTGCTGCAAATTTATGGATACATTTGCGATAAAAGTTTGCGAACCCAAGGAAGCGTTGTATATCTTTTTTACACTTGGGGATAGGCCATTCTCTGATACAGTTTACTTTAGTTTCTTCCATTCTAATACCTGTGGAGCTGATGTGATAACCCAAAAAGGACACTTGATCAACATGGAATAAACACTTCTCCAACTTAGCATAAAGACTATGTGTACGTAATCTGTTGAGAACTGTTGTGACATGTTTAATATGATCCTGTAGGTTTTGTGAGTATATAAGAATGTCATCTAGGTATACCACAATGTAAACATCTAAGATGTCACGGAAAATATCGTTAATGAAATTCTGAAATGTAGCCGGCGCATTACAGAGTCCGAATGGCATAACAACATACTCGAACAACCCGTAGCGGGTTCTAAATGCTGTTAGCCACTCGTCGCCGGCACGGATTCTGACGAGGTTGTAGGCCCCTCTTAGGTCCAATTTTGTGAAGACCTTAGCTCCTCGCAACCTCTCAATAAGTTCTGGTATTAATGGAAGTGGGTATCTGTTTTTTATTGTACGTTTATTGAGTTCTCTATAATCTATGATCGGCCTGAGTGAATCATCCTTATTTCTCACAAAGAAAATACCAGCACCTGCTGGTGATGTGGAAGGCCTGATAAAGCCCTTCTCAAGACTTTCCTGTAAGTAATTTTTTAGATGATCCAATTTAGGTTTGGATAAAGGATATATATGACCATAGGGTATAGTAGACCCTGGTAGAAGCTCAATGGGGCAATCATATACTCTATGAGGTGGTAGAGATTGGGCTTCTTTTTTACTAAATACATCAGAGTATGCAGAATAACAGTTAGGCAGTGTAGGTTCAGATACTACTGATATTTGGTGTTTAGTGTAGCAAGATTGTATACAATAAGTAGATGACAGTGAAATGGAAAAGTCAGTCCAATTCAATGTAGGTTTGTGTGTTTTTAACCAGGGAATACCTAAAATGAGGGGGAACATTGGAGATGTGATTACGTTGAAACATATAGTTTCATTATGACCTGTACTGGTACACATATTCAACGGCACGGTTTGTTGATTTACTGGACCTGAGGAGAGAGGGGAACCATCGACAACGTTAAACAAGACAGGAGAAGATTTTGCTTCAATAGGTATTTTATTGGCCCTTACGAACTCAAGGTCAATGAAATTACCACTTGCTCCTGTGTCAATTAGAGCTTCAGTTCTGACCCTGTGATGTTGCCACTGTAAGGAGAGAGATAAAAAAAAATAAGTACTATTCTTGTCCTTCAGGTTATGGTAACGTAAAGTGTTTTTTGACCTACCCGACTTCTGCTTAATCAAAAGGGGGCATCCCTTAACTTCATGGTCTCTGGCGGCGCAGTACATACAGAGATTCAAGAGACGGCGTCTGTTCTTTTCTTGTTGGGAAAGGGGTCCCTTAATTACTCCAATCTCCATCGGAGTCTCCACATCATGCTCTCTATGTGTGATTTGTGTAGTGATTTTCCTTGGAGTAGTAGTATGTCCTGCCTTCTCATGTCGGCGTTCCCTGATCCTTCTATCGATGGTGATAGATAAAGTATAAAGATCTTCAAGGGAAGCAGGGATACCAATCCTAGATAACTCATCCTTGATGTCATCAGATAATCCTATCCGGAAGTGGTTTTTCAAGGATGGTTCATTCCATTGGGAATCTTTTGCATGTATTTTGAACTGGGCAATGTAATCTTCTACAGGTTGCCTGTTCTGTTTTAAAGCTCTTATGGAAGCTTCGGCAGAGCTTTGTTTGAAGGGATCATCGTATAAAGATGACATCTGCTTCAAGAAATCATCTAATGAGTTCAAAATGGGATCTTGGATCTCATAATAAGTGTCAGCCCAAGCACGAGGCTCTGCCCTTAGGAAGGATATGATAGTAAGCACCTTGAGTCTGTCTGTCCTGTATGTGTTTGGTTTTAACTCAAACAGCAGGAGACATGAGTTTTTTAACTCCCTGAACAGGGACCTGTTGCCTGAAAACTTGTCTGGCAAACTGACCTGTGGTTCAGGTGCCTGTACAGGGGGGTTAGTCTTAGTATTGTAAAGGTCTCTGATGCAGGTTTTAACTGTTTCATTATCACTCTGCAATTCTCTTACAGTCTGTGTAAGGTTATCAATACACTGTGACATATTAGTGATTTTAACCGTTAAGTCCTCAGAGGTCATTTTATGGCTTGGTTATTAAGTCACAACTGAGGATTATCTTTAAGTATTTAAACCTCTGTTTTCTAGGAATCACAATTTATGACAACTTTATAAATATATATATGTTACACAGAGTTTAACACAGGAGGCCCAAAGGTGTGTAAACTCTGTGTATTAATATGGCCCTTAATAGTCTGTACTCAAATCTCTCAGGAGTTCAGAGAACGTTTAGGGCGTAACAGTGTATCAAATATGTAACAGATTGAGATAGTGAATACAATGACTAAGCAGCTGATATTAGGCAGAATCAATAGACAGTTGCAGTTGCGGTATGTAATTCTCTGTATAATGACAGTCTGTTGTTATACAATGTATTAATATACGACCTGTTTCCACTAGCGTGGTAGGTAGAACTCCAGAGGTGTCAGAGTGGAGGGATCAGACCAGGCAAGTTTGTTCAGTCACCGGAGCCCCTTATCCTCTGCACGCGGTGAGTAGGGAGAGCTGTAGCTGCGGCTGCAGCTGATGACGTCACCCGCACTGGAGCCGGAGGGCTGTGAGGATATGGAGCTGCAGCGCAGCTCTGTCTGCTTAACTGGAGACCGGTTAGTTTGCCAGCGGTAGCGGCAGGTAAGATGAGGCAGGCTGAGTGGAGATAGGAAGAGCCCACAACGTAACTGGTTCTGGCTGCTGACACAAGGGTAACGGAAGCTTTGGAATCACAGCAGGGAGAGTAGCTAGAAAGCCAGACTTGGGTGAGGAGGTAGAACTTTCAGTATCTACCAAACAAAATAACCAAGCAATGAGTCTAGGAGGGGGAGGTGCCTTTATAGCACTAATGATAATTAAGGATGATACCAGTTAAAGGTACAGAGCATGAAAGGAACCCTGACAGAGTCCCCTCATCCTTTTTCCCACATTGTCATGAGGTGACGAACTCCCCATGAGAGAGACATAATATCCATTCCCCACTTGTTTATAGCAGTTATTAAAGAGGGAGCAAGCTAACAAAAAAAGTAGTCAGTTTAAAAATGTGACAAGCCCACTCTGGATTCACCCAGCTCTGTGTCATTGTAAGCTCTTTCTGTACTATGTCCTTTTCTCAAGATGTTAAAAGTCTAAAGTGTCCTGTCTTCCCCCCCCTGGAGTTGAAGCTAACAGTTAAGCACTATATTGTGATAGCCCTTCAGTGGAGATAGGAGATCTTTATTACCTCAGGCCCTCCGCTGGAGATTGATCATTCTTGTTGTGAACGCCTATACACTAACATGTCGCAACAAGCAAGGAAAAAACAGAAAGGCAGTTTTTGGGCTAAGAAGACTGTGATTGATCATTTCCAGCCTCACAGGGATCATGATAATAATAGGTCGGATGATGAATAGTCCTTCCCCCCAGACCTATCTAAAAGGTAGGCACTCAAATTCAGCTACCCCTTGGAGAAGCCAGTGAGAGGCCCCCGCAATCCATACAACACATGTTTGAAAACCAAAACCAGACCCTCACAAAACGCTTTGATAAGCTAGAGAGGTCTTTTAAAGATTTGCGGAGAGACATTTCCACTATTAATGAGCATACTGACATAATAGAAATCAGGAAGACCATGCTAATTGGGTCAGTCATACTCAAAGCCTAGTAGATCAAGTCTCATCTCTTGAAGTGAAACTGGCAGACCTGGTGTACCGCTCCAGGTGGAACAATGTAAGCCTGAGAGCAATTCCAAAGTCAATACCTCCACAAGAGTTGGACGAATATGCTGTACGCCTATTTCAGTCAATCCTGGGCCCTTCTGCTGCAGACACTGGGAAGATAGACCGGATTCATAGAGCTGTGAGATCAAAAAAAACTTTCTCTGGGAAAGCCAAGGGACTCTATTGTCCGTCTACATTATTATTCATATAAGAACAAACTAATGAGAGCAATGTTACGATCATGTTACGCTCCCCACAATTTATTGGAGAGTTCAGAGAAGTCTCTCTATTCCCAGACCTCTCATCTTACATCTTGTTACAGAGACAAAGTTTTTCGAAAGTCACCAAAGTCCTGAGAGATCATCAAATCAGGTATCGATGGGGGTACCCTACCAAGCTAATTGTCACCAAAGATGGGCAACACACCATCCTGACTCCTCGGCAGGAGCTTCTGAAAGCCTGGTACCTTGAACAACAGGATTGTGAACCCCCGATTCCCAGAGGAGACACAAAAATGGTCCAGACATCCCGAATCATCCACACTGGGAATGTTGGCCTAAGGGCAGTTGCTCCAGATTGGAATCCTGCTAATCCACACCTGAATACCTGAAGGGGATGTGCACTTGGAAGGTGAATATCAACCGGTACCCTGAAAGGTACTTAGGTTTTGCTATGACTCATGGGTTTGACGTCTCATGGTCAAACAATTACTTGAAAGGTTCATTTTGATATGGTTAAGCTCAGTTATCAGTTACTTTTTATGCTCTCTAGTTGAGGTTTAAGTTGACAAATACTGGAAGTTTAGGATATATCACTTATAGCTTTAAACAAAGGCTACCTAGCCAGCCAATGAAGTGAGATTCTGTGTGTGATGTGTTCAAAGCACCAACAAGGCAAGGTGAGGTATCAGAGTTTTAAAACTATTTATTACATACAATACAATTGTGGATCCACATAACAACAAAATAAATTAAAAATAAAACTAAATAAATGATTAATTGAAATAGTACTCAAATCAATGGTACTAGACCATCTGATTATGGGCTTCAAATTTTAAACAATGTTAAAACATTAAAATAGTACTCAAATTGATGGTACTAAAACATCCAATTATGAACCTCAATTTAAAACAATGTAAACCATGTAAATGTGAAACTTTAATTGTGGTGCTGCTGACCAATGAGCTGGTGTGTGAAGCTTCTCAGTGTGAAAAAACAAAAGAAAATATGCACATGCATATAAAATGAATATAAAACAAAAATATGTGAAAAAATGAAAAATTAGAAAAAATTTAATAAAATTGGAAAGAAATTGGTGGAAAATATGATGAAATAAAATCCAAACTGTTGTAAATTTCACTATCCAAGTGAAAATTTGACAATTTGTAGTGAAACGTGCAATCCAAATAAAAAGTCACAGTTTAATGAAACAAACTTGTTTCCTGGTGGTGATAAGTGCCGTGATGGTGATCCTGTTGAATCCTAATGGTCCCTTTATTTTTCTTAATGTGGTGTCCTGTAAAGATATAAAACAATGTGCAAAATATCCAAACTAATATTAAAAGATTGGAAAAGAGCTTACCTGTTG
The DNA here is from genome assembly GCF_027579735.1 of Bombina bombina. Classification (NCBI taxonomy): domain Eukaryota; kingdom Metazoa; phylum Chordata; class Amphibia; order Anura; family Bombinatoridae; genus Bombina; species Bombina bombina. The sequence continues at coordinate 1,146,328,379 of NC_069503.1, read as the reverse complement.
CTTGTCAACGCGTTTCAGCCAAATTTGTGGCCTTTATCAAGACTGGTATTATTTATTAGCTGGCAGCTATATATACCCTTTCAAAATGGCATAATTTGGGCGCCATATGAAACCGGATGTTGTAAACCGGAAATTGCTATAACATTAAATTTTCATATAAGTGCGGTTACCATATATACATGAATAGATACAATTTCATAAAGGTCTGTTCTAAATATGGTGTGTTAAGGGTGCATGTAGATATCAGAAAGGTATATGAATAATCTGTTCGTGTTTTAGTCCAGAATCGGCTTATTTTACAGTGGCCTGTGATTGGCTGGAGGACTTAGACGAGCTGGATTGTGGTTGGTTATCATTTTTGTTTTTGTTTTATATTCACTTTATATGCACGTGCATTTTTTCTTTTTTTTCCACACTGAGCGGCTTCACACACCAGCTCATTGGTCAGCAGCACCACAATTAAAGTTTCACATTTACATGGTTTACATTGAGGTTCATAATTGGATGTTTTAGTACCATTGATTTGAGTACTATTTCAATTCATCATTTATTTATTTTTATTTTTAATTTATTTTGCTGTTATGTGGATCCACAATTGTATTGTATGTAATAAATAGTTTTTAAACTCTAATAGATACCTCACCTTGCCTTGTTGGCGCTTTGAACACATCACACACAGAATCTTAAGTTGACAAATAACCATGTAATTGTGACATGTCGTTGGAAATGTCCTGCCTAGTTTGGCTGTACTAATACTTTGCTTCTAGTACAATGGAGGCCAGTACTGTGCGACTGGGTGTGAATACTTATGGTATAGTTTTTAAATGTATTGTTTAACATGTTTTCTTTGTGTATTATTATCTAGAAAAAGGATTAGTTAGTGCCTAAATTCCGGGCTGTCACTAGAAGATACTATTAATAAGATTCCATATTAGTTACTAGCTATGTGCTCTCACCTGGACATGGACTGCTATTGGAGATTGGCTACCTCATTTTATTATCGCTAGCACTTCTGCATTTAAGTTTCTTGGATGGGCTCTCCATGGACAGGTGGTGGTAATAATACCAGGATGGGTATTTTATATGTCGTTCAGTGTGTTGTTGTTCCTGTGATATCCATTATCAAAAGAGTGGGAATGTATGCTTAAACATGAGTCGTCTTTGGAGGAGGTTTAGTCCCCTCCCCTTTGAACTAGAGAGTATGCCTGGGAGATCCTGGGGACAGGCGCCTCATACTTAAGTGAATATATAGTTGATTTAGAACTAGGATTCCCTCAGACAAGGACCACAAGGCCTAGCACATTATTTTATATATTGTGTACCTTTTTGTGGCTAATGTCCCTTGGGGTTAGCTTGGGGAGGTCTGCCAGGAGTCTTAATGCCAACTATAGTTTTAAGTGGAGGGAGAATATTTTTCCCTGGCTTTACGGCCCCTGAGTCCGTCCCCTGCGGATATGCTCAGATGCTCTGCTAAACCATAGAAAAGTAACACACTTTGCACACTGAGATAGTTTCAGTGTAACTTGCCTTCCTTTATATTTGGTCTGTTTGTATAGAGAACATGCTTGACTGTATATGTATCATTTTATATGTATTTGTATTATTGCTTTATTAGTTTCTTATATTTTTCTCTTTGCTCTGGGGGGGAGTTCGGACTTGTTCTGAATCGCCCCCATTGTACCTAGTACTCTACAAGCCCTTCGCATCTTAAAGCAGAGTTAGGTAGTCTCTGCCACATCTGAGGCAGCAGAGCCCTCCTATCCCACACTTACTATCTCTGTAATTCTTTATCCCATTTTTTTTTCTCTCCCTAAATACCAAGAGTATGAATTCACTGACTAAAAGAAGCCTATTACTGAGGTACCTCCAGACACAACATGTTGACATAGCATACCTCCAGGAGACTCATTGAACAGATGAGGGAGTGACCAGACTTAAAACAAGCTCATACCCAGTTTCTATTTCATCCACATTTTATAAAAAATCTAGGGGGGTGATGATACTAATTGGGAACCAAGTAGCTTACGACCACATTTATACTGATTGTGACCCGTCTGGAAGATACAGGATCTGTGTGTGTGGCTTGAACTGTATACTGTATACATTGGTCGTTGTATATCTCCCCAACACAAACCAGGTTAGCTTTCTTAGGAAACTACTTCAGACTGTAGACAAGGTCAAACAAGGCCATGTTTTGATGGGGGGAGATTTTAATATGTTGTGGGATCTCAAGAGAAATAGGAGAAGTTCTGAAGCACGGGGGATAGAAATCGCAATACCCTGTTGCAGAAATTCAGAAAAACCATGTCTCAATTTGATTTCCATGATGTCTGGCGAGCCCTGCACCCTGATGCATGCAATCACACCTTCTATTTCACTACACATTCTTCCTTTTCCAGACTGGATTATGTCTTTTGTGATCCATGGGCACTGCAGATGATACACAGCTCCACTATATCACCTTGTATGTGGTCAAACCATGATGCTGTTATGGTCAGTCTTAATCAAACAGTGATTAGCAAGGGGCCTAGGAGATGGTGCATGCAGGATCATTTATTACAGGATATCTACATGCCCAGTAGACTAAGGAGGTGGAATATTTTTTGAGGGTTAACGTTGATGGGGAAATATCAATGCAAACACTTTGGTCGGCCCTTAAGTCATACATGAGGGGCATATTTATTAAAAGAGAATTGGTCAACCCTTAAGGCCTACATGAGAGACATCTTTATTAAAAGAGAATCTCAAAACAGAATGAACAGAGGACAAACTCTAGAACAATTATACAGTAAATATGCAGATCATGATGAATTACAAACCATTAAAAAAGATATTCAACACTTAGAGAGAGTACAGAAGAACCTTGAGTACTTGAAGATTAAATTTTATCACAAGGGAAACAAGGCGGATCGCCTCCTGGCAAATAAATTACGCCAGAGGACATTAATGAGCAGGATTGCTTATATCCAAAAAGGTTAAGGGAGATGTTACTCTCCCAGAGACATTGGAGCGGCCTTCACAGATTACAATAGTCTTTTATATCAGATCCCCTCTTTCGAGCAAAGGTGGATAGCTCCTAAAGAGAAAATGTTGAACTTTTTTACTCGATTTGGGCCTACCCAGGGTCCAACCTCTATAAAGGAGTTTAATCAGTCGATCAAAGACATAAAGCCCCAGGGCCAGATGGCTTCATCTCTATCTTTTATAAAAAAAAATTGTCAGCTGTAATTAGTCCCACATTCGAAAAAGTCTTTAATCAGTTTTTTTCTGGATATTTTCCTAAGGAATATTTAGAAACCGGAATTGAAACCATCCCCAAACAGGGTAAAGATCCAAGCTTATGTGAAAGTTACAGGCTGATATCCGTGATTAACATCGAAGTAAAAATGTATTCTTAAATATTGGCTAATAGACTGAACAGAGTTCTTCCTTCACTACTACACCTAGATCAGGTGGGCTTTACTCGGGGTAGACAAGGCTCAGACAATACGTGCAGATTACTGAATATTTTCACTGAGTCGACATCCCTGGGACTCCCACTGGTCACCCTTTCCCTAGATGCTGAGAAGGCATTTGACAGGGTGAGGTGGGAGTACATGGAGGAGGTGCTGAGGTCCTTTGGGTTCCTGACCTATTTTGTTATGGCCATTATGGCTCTTTATTCAAACCCCTTATTCAGAGTTAGAGGATTCTGCTCACAACCCTTTGACATCATGGATGGGACTAGGCAGGGTTGCCCACTGTCCCCCCTCCTCTTTGTGCTGGTTATAGAGCCAATGGCGGGTAAGATCAGGAAGTCCACCGAAGTTCATGACACCTGTGATACAAATGTGATATGGCAGGCCGTAAAAAAGTGTGATGATTGTGAACCAGTCTTCTTGGCCTATATGAATTTATGTAGTGATTAAATAAATCCTTAGTTGCTGACATGGCATAGACTTGAAGCTTATATTTAACTTGTTTTGATTGAAAAAAGGCTGAACAAAACAATATGTATTCTTAAAGAACAAATGACTCATCCGTGGTTGGACCGGATACATCTGGACAGGAATAAGAGACACATAGACAGTTAACTATTATTAGAATGTATATAAAGGACCTGAAGTTGACAGGAATCCCCAGCCAAAGTGGAACATATTTGATAAATGATCTGGTGATGTAGTGATTTATTTTATTTTTATATAAACAAGTTGTTATTATACATTATTATTTAAGATTGTTCTTTTCTTTCGTGAATAAACTATTATATCTATTAAGAATAGCAAGGAGTTCATTTATTGCTTTTAGCATATGTATTAAGGTATACATTTTATTAGGAAACCAACCAAAGGAAAGATGGGAAAATGAACACTGTGGCTGAACAAATGTATATATACACCAAATACAAAAGGAGTATATATGCGTTCTAAGAACTCCCCAAAAGCACTCCAAAGTTAAATATTTTCACAAGCGGTGTAAACCATAAGATATCAGTGTTAGTATGCAAACGGAAAATTCAAATCGTAATGTCCACACACTTGCATTCACTTACAAGGAAGGCCGGTAGTGTAAAAATATTGTCAGGAATACAATTGAAGCAGGGTGTCTCACCACCACAAACAGAGTCCCATAAACTTACACATATGCCATTAGTTGCATTAATGTCCGCTTCAGAGTAAGACCCTCACCGTGTTGTTCCTCCTCTGCATCCCTTCTCACAGCTCCATGCTGCTCACAACCCGCCTCTCTCTGGGAATGAATCCATCCATGGGTAGAGCCTATCAGGCACAAGCTGACGACTGTGTCGTAACGGGAATCGCCAATCAATGTTCTCCTGTATCTGAAGCCAAAGAACGGTGCATGCATAGGGTCAATTCACTTTGCCGGAGTCCAGTCGCTAACCGCTAGCTTTTCAAGTGATGGAATACAGGTGTGCTGGGAAATGTTCAGGCAGGTACTGGAGCTCTAACAGGCATATAGAAAGACTTGCCAAAAATTAAAGAAGAGCAATCCAGCAAGGTAAAAATAAAACGTAGCATTTATTTGGTGCATATAAAATCAGGATCAAGCAGCAATATCTATGAGATACATAAGCACCTCGGGGCTGGCAGGCTTACGCGTTTCGGCATTGCGCCGTAGTCATAGCATAATTTGCCAGTCCCAGGTGTGCAACTTATACACAAATCTGTTCATTGTTATTGGTTAAAACCAGAGACATGTTAAAACAAAAACACGCCCACAAGGTGTAACTCTTTCATGTCTGAAGCTGAACCTAGATCATAGTAGATAATATTTTTGACACATTACAAATCAGAGGAAAATACACACATATATATATATATATATATATATATATATATATACATACAAAGGATTTAATATACAAATATAAAGTAAGGAATACTCTGTGTTAGTCAGAGAAATACATTCTATGGATACATATGGTTATATAACAACGTTAGTAAATAGTAATACTGGCTATACATGTATGGATGGTGTAAGCCATAGTATATACAAGTGTATATAAAAGTATATATGTTCTGCATATATGATTTGTACTCAAACTATATAGAGCATATGGGTTAATAGAGCTGAGCAAGGCGTAATAGGTAATATACCAATGGGCTCATAAAATAATATATCAATAGTCAGCTCATTGTATAGCTAGTGGACTCCCACTCATAACATACAACTAACAGTTCAATCTAGAAACAATCTTAATAATCCAGAAATTGTTATACGCAATGTGAAAAAAGGGGGCTCTGTAGTGGTCCTTGATAAGGATCAATACATTAATGAAGCTCTACGCAAGTTGGAGGATAGTAATGCTTACAGTGTACTCTCCTCTAATCCTACCCATCGCTTTCAAAAAGAACTTAGGCACCTTCTGGATGATGGTTTGGAGGACGGTTTCCTTGATTTAGATACTGTAACATATCTCTATGTGGAACATCCAGTGACACCTGCCTTCCACCACCTCCCGAAGGTGCACAAGTCTCTGATCAATGTCAGGGGCCGCCCCATTGTGAGCGGCATCGCATCTCTCTTTGAACATCTGTCTCAATGGTTAGACATGATTTTGCAACCATTTGTAGAAGCACTTCCCAGTTATCTTAGAGATACGAAGCACCTAGTTAATCTAATGAGGGACATGAAATGGAGAGTTGATGTTCACAGATGGGCAACCACTGATGTTACTGCATTGTATTCTTCCATCCCTCATGATAGAGGGATGGAAGCGGTAGCCTTCTTTCTCAGAGAATGGGCAGAATTTTCACGTGAATTTCAAACATATATTCTTCGTGTTTTGAGGTTTCTCCTGACACATAATTTTTTCGAATTTGAGAACACATTTTATCTCCAGAGATGTGGGACGGCAATGGGGGCCAAGTTTGCCCCCTCCTATGCCAACCTGTTTATGGGTTGGTGGGAGCTGTCCCACATCTTTGGAGATAACAATGTTTACAAGCAAAATATAACCTTCTATCGTCGATTTGATTTTGGTCTGGGAAGGAGGTGAAAGGGAGCTGACATTGTTTGTCAACAACCTTAATACCAATGATGTGGGCATTCAATTTACTTTTGAAACATATCATAGTAGTATCAATTTTCTTGATATAACACTTATTGGTACAGAGAGGGGACAAGTGACTACAAGTCTTTACAGGAAGCCAATCTCGGGCAATTCCGTGTTGCATGCTACCAGCTGTCACCCTAAATACGTACCTTACGCAATTGCGAAGGGCCAGCTTATTAGGGTCAAGAGGAATTGCTCAGAGGAGGCTGACTGTAAAGCACAAATGGATGATATTCGTGGTAGCCTCATGGGAAGGGGCTACCCGCGTAAGGCTATTCAAAAAGCATATGGTGAAGTCTCTAGACTAAACAGAGGAGAATTACTAGCTGATAAACCTAAAAGGATCACTACTAATAATGGTGTAACATTTGTAACAGATTATAGTTCCCAATATAATGAAGTGTGCAATATTGTTAAACATCATTTTAATATGTTAGTGGCCGATAACAGATTAACTAACTGTGTCCAGGAAGGCCTAAGGTGCTCGTATCGCAGAAATCGAACCTTGGGTAACATACTATCTCCCACCGTGCTAAAAAAGCCTATATCTGTAGGCAGTGCATGGCTAACAAGCAAGGGGTCTTACAGATGTGGAAGCTCCAGATGTGGAGCCTGTGAATATCTTATTATATCTGATCACTTTAGGTCCACAGTGACTGGAAAGACATATGAGATAAATTTCTGTCTCAATTGCACATCAGTGTTTGTTGTCTATTGTATAACATGCACTAGATGTGGAAAACAATACGTTGGACTTACCACCAGGGAAATTAGGTCTAGGGTGAGGGTACATCTGTCCACCATATGTGTAGGTAAAGCCACTACACCTCTAGTGAATCATTTTGCCAAATTGCATAAACAGGATTTATCCTGTTTTTCATGGCAACCCATTGACATGATACCCCGACCACATAGAGGGGGGGATAGAGAGACCATGTTGAGCAAGAGAGAAATGCTGTGGATCTTTAAGCTGGAAACCAGGGTCCCTTATGGTTTGAATTCTGAATTCGACCTTATAAATTATTGGGAATAAATTCCCTGTTATTGTCCAGCTTGATCCACAGCATTCATTTTGTAGTATGGTGCACGCTATGTGTTGATAACCTATATAGTGTATTCTTGGTTCTCTCCATACATCCTAGACCCTTTTTACACTTTCTACATTCTCTACCTGGTCCATTTGTCCGCCTGTCCATTTAATATCCAGTATCTAGTACCTTATAGTACTTTGTTCTAGTTTATATTTACCATCTTTGATTAATGCTATATTGAGACATTTTAATATTAATATACCTGATAACTGATATCAGTGGGATGTGGTTTTTCTTACCACCCCTATGATATGCCTTGATTGCATTATAGCATTAGGTATTCTACATATATATAATATAAGTTGTGATGGTTATCTCCTGAGTTATATAAGCTGACGTTGATTTTGACTTTAAGTTTTTATCAAATTTACATGTTGTATATATGGGTTTATGGTATGTATGTATAGAATTATTTTTGAAGGGTTAGTTGTATGTTATGAGTTGGAGTCCACTAGCTATACAATGAGCTGACTATTGATATATTATTTTATGAGCCCATTGGTATATTACCTATTAGGCCTTGCTCAGCTCTATTAACCCATATGCTCTATATAGTTTGAGTACAAATCATATATGCAGAACATATATACTTTTATATACACTTGTATATACTATGGCTTACACCATCCATACATGTATAGCCAGTATTACTATTAACTAACGTTGTTATATAACCATATGTATCCATAGAATGTATTTCTCTGACTAACACAGAGTATTCCTTACTTTATATTGGTATATTAAATCCTTTGTGTATATATATGTATTTTCCTCTGATTTGTAATGTGTCAAAAATATTATCTACTATGATCTAGGTTCAGCTTCAGACATGAAAGAGTTACACCTTGTGGGCGTGTTTTTGTTTTAACATGTCTCTGGTTTTAACCAATAACAATTACAGATTTGTGTATAAGTTGCACACCTGGGACGGGCAAATTATGCTATGACTACGGCGCAATGCCGAAATGCGTAAGCCTGCCAGCCCCGAGGTGCTTATGTATCTCATAGATATTGCTGCTTGATCCTGATTTTATATGCACTAAATAAATTCTACGTTTTATTTTTACCTTGCTGGATTGCTCTTCTTTCATTTTTGGCAAGTCATACATTTTATTAGGCAATACATAATTTGGCAACGAGTTTGGGATATTTAAGTATTTGACTGTTGAAATACTTGTGTGGGTTGCGGGTGTTATGCTGTCAAATAATAAATACATAACGAACTTATTCACAAAATACATTTTATTTAGGGGTAATAATGTTTAATGGAAGAGTTAACGTTGTCAAAGACATTACTATTCCCGGGTGGGATGATTTACATTATAATGATGTGGCACATGAGGTAGCTAAAGGAGCGTGGTTGTGTGAACAATGGGACTTGACTCTTAAAGAAACTAATCTTATTTATGTAGTTAAAACATTAGAGGAAGTGCCTGTTGAGAGAGGAAAAGAACAGCCCGCTCTAGCACGGAGGCTATGGATAATGTGTACAGCATATAGGGAACAACATAAGAAAGTAGAAGATTGGCATAAGTGTAATTTAAAATTAGAAATACACATTACTGAATTAGAGGGTAATATTATGGTAGCGCAATGCAACAATAGGTTACTTTCAGATAAGTTGAGTATTTATCAACATGTAGTTGAAGTAGCTGCGATAAAGGTAGCATCTAATAAATATAAAAAACAAAAAAGAGAAAGTTAGTAAAGGTAAAATCAGGAAATCTATAGTTACAGCCCAGAAAGGCATCACATTGCAGTGTTAGGACCAGTCAACATCGGGACAACTTGTAAATTGGTGACTGACTTAAGCAAAATATGAGCTTAGGTGATTTCTTTGTTTTTTATTTTGCAATATTTAAAATGTTTTGATTATATAGAAGGGGATGTGTGGCAATATTCTATTTTGTGTAATTATTTGGTTGGTTGCTTTCACCCCTAAGAAGTAATATTAATAAAATAATATTGTAAGGTGTATTTGTATTTAAAGTAAGACTAACCATCCTTATGGTTTCTAGCACCCCACACAGTTGCTCAGGTGCTCTCACTATAGTGCATTGGAAGTGTGTACAAAGCCAGAGAGGCTCATTCTTAGATGCATAGCTTATATATGTGTTTATTTAAATTTATCAATGTTTTGACAATAAACTACAGTGAACGTTGATGCTGCCAGGGAAAATGTGCTGTTTATCTTAGCTCTTCTAAGAATGTTTGAATTAATTAATTAAATCACTGAACTTGCTGAGGGCAGCAGTGTTCATTTTCATTTATATCACAATCCATATTATTCGCAAGCAGCAGGTTTGGTAGAGCGAATTAATGGTTTTATTAAAACAGCATTTGAAAAAATTAAATAAGAGAGAATATGAACGACGGAGAGATAATCTCTCACAAGCTTTACAGATTATTAATAACCACCCCTATGTAAATTTGCAGATACATTGGAAAGGCAGTAATGTACAACAAGTTCTTACTTTAGTGGATACTGGGGCGGAGGCTACTTTAATTTATGGCAATAAAAAAAAAATGAAAGGGGCAATAGTTAACATAATTGGAACCAGGAGAGGTAGAATTAATTCAAACTGGAATAGGATGCCAGATACATTCTGAACACGATAGGCAATTGGCCTCACGATCTAGCTTAGCTATAAGGGGTAAACCAGTACTAGGAGGAGTTATAGATGCTGATTATCAAGGAGAAATTAATGTAATTTTAGTGAACAATGGAAAACAAAGATTACATATTCAAGAAGGGGACAGAATAGCTCAGTTGTTGATAATTCCATTGTTCTTGGCAACTATGAAAGAGGGTGAACCCCCAACTACATTAACATAAGAGGGGATAAGGGCTTTGGTTCATCAAATATTAAAAATGTAGGTGCTAAAGTATGGATTCAAAATCTTCAAGGACATCCAGATGCGGCCGAAGTAATTGCTGAAGGCAATGATAAAACTTTATTAGTAATGAGACCAGGTAAAGAACAATGGGAATATATACCCGAGGACAAATGTTAACTTTGAGAATAAAAATGTGTTTTACATTTTACAGATATGGCTAAAATTCAGAATATGGATTCTTATTTTTGGCCTCCATGGAAAGCTTTTTGGGGTTCAAGCTGTAACACCAGGAGAAGAGATTGTACAGAAAGAAAGTCAAACTGTTAGGTGGGGATGGGTGAATCGAACACGACAACAGGATAATTACACATGTGATGGCAACACCTTTTGTAATATAGCCAATGTGACTGTTAATCCAGGATATCTGACACCCCCATCAGGACAAAAGTATCGACCTAATTACTGTTTATATGATGATACCGAAACTATACATATCCAAAATCTGACTTCAATACACTGTGCCCGAGCCGATTTGGGCTATATATGGACAACTGTTCAAGACAGAATACAAACATTAGCACAAAATAGTTCCACAGATCTACCTTATACGTATACCAAGGGAATACTTGTGTATAATATGTCAAAAAGTGAATGTATTTGTGTGTTATAATGCTTCCAAAATAAGTCATTGAAATTTATGGGCACAATATATTATTTTAAATTAATAAGAATAGTACAGTTATTGATTCAGGAAAAATTGTAGAAAGGTTGGATTAGATGTACAAAAGATCTTTGTAGATGTAGTTCAATTTCCACCAACAAAAAAGTGTAAAATACGAACCCAAAGGGCATAGTATGATACCTTGTTAGGATCATACGGTACAATTGCAGGAACACTGAATGGATTTGATTTAGAAATAGATTACATAATGTGGGACAAGGCATGAACAAGGCTTTAAGATATCAAGCTAGATGGATGCCTAATACTTTTAAGACACAAGAAAAACAATAAGATATTAGTTTTTATGTATTGGATTTGGTTAATGCCACAACTTATTGGGGAGAGGATTTAACTCATAATTTATCTTCCTTTATTCATTGGACAGTGTGTAGTATTTAAACATTAAATCAAGTCCAAAAAAAAAAATGCTGCTCAAACTAGATTGATGACTGGTAATTTAGGATTATGGAAACAATTATTGAACATAAAAAATTCCAACATGTGGATAAAGTTGGAAAGTGCTTTAATCAATTGTAATGATACAGTATGTAAAAGAAAATGTACAATTATATCATATTACCGACATAGATATTATGTGTAAATGTATAGCTTTACCTATGATTTTAGGAAGTGCATATTGGATGCTTCAGTTTAAAGGTACCCATATTGATACTAATAATTTAACACATGATTTAAATTTATGTGAAGAGATGATAGGAGTGGTATGTACTGTTCATTCCAGACTATATGAACCATGTTTATTGCAAAATACTTTTAACGTCTGTGATTGGACAATCTTACCTATACAATGGAAAATGTTGATTGAAATAGCTTTGCAAACTATATATAGTTACTAATGAGGAGGTGATACCTCATATGCAATTACCTTTTGCTGGATGTATATCTAATCTTACTATTTTTAAATGGGAAAATAGGACCTATATAATACATCCATATAAATGTGATTTCCCTGTGGCTACTAAATATAATGAGGATTCTCAATTGGAATTTTTCTTCTTCAGCATTAGATTATATCATGAGTAGATCAGAATTGGTAAAGACACATATAGTTGAATCAGACTTTGCAACATCAAGTTATATACACAACTATAATTGGAAAGGATTTAGTTAAAATAGGCTCAAATATTGAAACAGCAACACAACATCATTGGTATGATATTTTTATGGGATATTCGCCATCGGCTACTCAGATGCTAAATTGGATAATTCACCCAGTATTGGTGATACCAATCCTAATTTGTATATTAATGTTATGTAATTGCTACATGGCTTATCGAATGTTCTGCAGACCGTTGAAAGTCATGGCTTATTCATATGGTCAATAAGATTGGTTCAAGGACCGAATGTGATACAAATGTGATATGGCAGGCTGTAAAAAAAGTGTGATGATGGTGAACCAGTCTTCTTGGCCTATATGAATTTATGTAGTGATTAAAGAAATCCTGAGTTGCTGACATGGCATAGACTTGAAGCTTATATATAACTCGTTTTGAATGAAAAAATGTTGAACAAAACAATATATATTCTAAAAGAACAAATGACTCATCCATGGTTGAGACATTTTTTGGACCGGATATATCTGAACAGGAATAAGATGCACATAGACAGTTAACTATTATTAGAATGTATATAAAGGACCTGCGACTTTCATTCATGGGACTGCTCATTCCAAGGGCAGACTGTCGTTTGGATATTAAGCTGAAACTCACAGATCTTCTATATCGTTCGGGCTGAAGTTGACGTGAATCCCCAGCCAAAGTGGAACATATATGATGCATGATCTGATGATGTAGTGATTTATTTTATTTTTATATAAACAAGTTGTTATTATACATTATTATTTAAGATTGTTCGTTTCTTTTGTGAATAAACTATTATACCTATTAAGAATAGTAAGGAGTTCAATTATTACTTTTAACATATGTATTAATGTATACATATTATTAGGCAATAAAACACCTTACAGAAGCTTGCGCTATTTGTGGATGATCTTACACTATCTATCAAAGATCCTGAGACTTTTTTGCCAACAAGGGTTGAAATTCTTGAACATTCTGGAAGCTTATCATACTATAAGCTTAATTACACAAAAACAGAGGCTCTAGCCTTAAATCTTCCACCGACTCAATTATCCAGTTTAAAAGAGTCCTACTCATTTAAATGGTCCACCAGTCAGTTAAGGCATTTGGGAGTGATCCTCTCGCCAGATCCCAAAAAGGCAGGCAAACTACGACCCACTTCTTAAGGAATTTGGGGAACTCAACACCAAGTGGTCAAGATTTGAGGTATAATGGATAGGGAGAATACAGTCTATAAAGATGATGCTTCTGCCAAAAGTGACTTATCTCTTCAGGTGTATACTGCACCGGTCCCGGCATACATGCTTAATCACTTTCAATCTGTGCTTAACAAGTTTATCTGGCATGGCAAGCCCCCAAGGTTTGCAATGCAACAATTGCAGAGACCTATCCTAAGCAGCATATTATAAAGCAGCAATGCTGTCCTACATAGCAGCCTGGGGCAGACGCAAGATGGAGACAACTTGAGCAGGCAATACTTCTGGTGAGTCTGATCCTTGAGGATCTTATTTGGATCCCTCAACATGCAGATGTGCTCATGGGAATAGATAACCCTATTTTGAAAGTGTGCCTTAAGAGCAGACGGGACCTTAGACATTTGGCAACAGTCGCACCACATCCGTACCCCACTCACTCAGTTAAGGCGTGGGTCTTGTGGGGACTTGATAAGATTCAAGATTTGTTTGTAGGGGGAAAGTTGGTGACTTCAACATTGGATCTTCCCAATTCTGATATCCCCAAGAAATACCATTTTGAATACCTCAGACTAATATCCATGATATTGGCATGGGGGTTTCCAAAAGAAAATATGAGACATAACACATTGGGAGCGGCAATGGATCGCTGGAAAACACTTTTGTAAGGCCTTGACATTGCACTACCGTATCTTATTAGACTCTGAAGGTTTTACAAAAACTTACCATGTCCTTGAATGGGAAAAATAAATGGGGCAGGTTCACACTGAGATAGAATGGCAGAAAGCCATACAAGCCACAAAGGCTGCCATACACTGTGTAACTTTATATCAGTTCTTCATCAAGCTGCTGCTGCTTTGGCATAAGGTCCCGGTCAAACTACATAAAATGTTTCCTCAGAAACCAGCCACATGCTGGAGAGGATGTGCACAGAGGGGGTCCCACATTCATATTTGGTGGAGCTGTAGTAAGCTAAAGACAGTTTGGGCTCAGATGGCTAAGGTATCAACTCAACTTGGCCTAGTCCAGGGACTGACGCCAGACATCACCTTTTTCCATTTAGGGCTTGGGAAATTGAGACATCCAGACAGGATACTATGCATTATTATACTTTTGGCTACTAAACTGGCTATAGCGAGGAATTGGCTAGGGACCACTCCAATGTCTTTGTGAATGGTTTAGAGATAATTGGGTATATCCGTAAAATGGAAGAATATTCATTGAAATCAGAAGGCCGACTGGGACCTCATGGACTGGTGTGGGCGACTTGGGAGGAGTGGGAGAGGGGGGCAACTTAGCTCGGTACCCATTTGACTGAACACCCTGGTACATTTCAGGGAATCCTACTACTTTTCCAGACCTCGGCAAACAATACGTTTGGTCTGCCTCACTTTCCCTACTTGCTCATTCTACATCAAAATTCCAGTTATTAGTCTCACTATCAAAACTGAACCCTCTCATTCTACTAATTACTTAATATTTGGAGGGTGTTTTTGAATACAAATGGGGTGTTTAGTTTTTATTGGGTGATTGCCAAAGAGGGATCCCAGGGGAGGGGGGGATTTATTGATGGTGGATTGTGTGGAGGTAAGTCCATGTGGACAATTTCATAGTCAGTAGGTGGTTATGGAGAGAATTAAGTAGTCAGTGTTCTGTTGGATGTTTGGAGGATATTACATGAAGATTGTTAGGGAACCAGGGCTAGATATGGTTAGGGTTTATTGTGGACACACAGTCATGAGTAGGCTACTATATTATGAGGGGGGAAGGAGTATACAAAAAGAGAAAAAGTGGTCTCAAATTAGTTTGAAAATCTTTTTATTAATTACATGTCTACATATTTAGTGAGCTTGGCAGTTGCTCACTGTGGCTCTCCATACAGGACTGTGCCGGTCTCTCATTGTTACTTTATTGCAAGGAGTATACAAGTCAAGACAGAAAGAAGATGATTAACCAGCCATTAATAGTAGCAACAGACAGTTGTACATTTAGAGAGAGAAGTCTTGCAATGCAGTTACCTATACCTAGAATGTGCGGGTTGATTGCTATTTAGCCCTGACATAATTACTCTATTCTGTGAGCTATATCTAAAAAAGAAAAACTAATAAGCGTATTCAATATTATAGGTCTAACAAAACAGGAAATACTTCTACACTGGAATTTATAGCAAGAGTCTCAGACACACACACACACATATATATACAGTATATATATATATATATATATATGTGTGTGTGTGTGTATATAAAACAGTGTCCATATTTGTAATTTGGAAAATAAAAAGCTATAGGCACACAGTGTAATACTGAGTATAACTCATTTTGGTTTAACAGATTACTTCATAGGATTATTCTCCCACTCAGGGAGTGCAGACAGCTGTTTGCATGTTTCGTCCTCTAGGGGCCAGCCCCAGGCCTTGAAGAAAGGAGCCAGGTTCTTCTGCACAGCCTGAGAGAACTTCTGCGACCACAGATTCATCTTGTAATTATTTTCATTCTTTATGCCGGGCATGGTCTGGTATTCAGCGAAGAGCTTCTTAAATGGGTCCCAGCTGAAGGCTTCCTGCAACTGAGAGCGGCACAGCATGAGCTACTTGCAAGTGGGGAGGTGTGTAGGACACTATCTTCAGTATGTGATCATCTCACAGCATGAGCTACTTGCAAGTGGGGAAGTGTTTAGGGTGCTATCTTCAGTATGTGATCATCTCACAGCATGAGTTACTTGCAAGTGGGGAGGTGTGTAGGACGCTATCTTCAGTATGTGATCATCTCACAGTATGAGCTACTTGCAAGTGGGGAAGTGTGTAGGGTGCCATCTTCAGTCTGTGATCATCTCACAGCATGAGCTACTTGCAAGTGGGGAAGTGTGTAGGGCGCTATCTTCAGTATGTGATCATCTCACAGCATGAGCTACTTGCAAGTGGGGAAGTGTGTAGGGCGCTATCTTCAGTATGTGATCATTTCACAGCATGAGCTACTTGCAAGTGGGGAAGTGTGTAGGACACTATCTTCAGTATGTTATCATCTCACAGCATGAGTTACTTGCAAGTGGGGAAGTGTGTAGGGTGCTATCTTCAGTTTATCATCTCACAGCATGAGTTACTTGCAAGTGGGGAAGTGTGTAGGGCGCTATCTTCAGTATGTGATCATCTCACAGCATGAGATACTTGCAAGTGGGGAAATGTGTAGGACGCTATCTTCAGTATGTGATCATCTCACAGCATGAGCTACTTGCAAGTGGGGAAGTGTGTAGGGCGCTATCTTCAGTATGTGATCATCTCACAGCATGAGCTACTTGCAAGTGGGGAGGTGTGTAGGACGCTATCTTCAGTATGTGATCATCTCACAGCATGAGCTACTTGCAAGTGGGAAGTGTGTGGGGCGCTATCTTCAGTATGTGATCATCTCACAGCATGAGATACTTGCAAGTGGGGAAGTGTTTAGGGTGCTATCTTCAGTATGTGATCATCTCACAGCATGAGCTACTTGCAAGTGGGGAAGTGTGTAGGGCGCTATCTTCATTATGTGATAATCTCACAGCATGAGTTACTTGCAAGTGGGGAAGTGTGTAGGGCGCTATCTTCAGTATGTGATCATCTCACAGCATGAGCTACTTGCAAGTGGGGAAGTGTGTAGGGCGCTATCTTCAGTCTGTGATCATCTCACAGCATGAGATACTTGCAAGTGGGGTAGTGTGTAGGACGCTATCTTCAGTCTGTGATCATCTCACAGCATGAGATACTTGCAAGTGGGGAAGTGTTTAGGGTGCTATCTTCAGTATGTGATCATCTCACAGCATGAGATACTTGCAAGTGGGGAAGTGTGTAGGGCGCCATCTTCAGTATGTGATAATCTCACAGCATGAGTTACTTGCAAGTGGGGAAGTGTGTAGGACGCTATCTTCAGTATCTGATCATCTCACAGCATGAGTTACTTGCAAGTGGGGAAGTGTGTAGGACGCTATCTTCAGTATGTGATCATCTCACAGCATGAGCAACTTGCAAGTGGGAAGTGTGTAGGGCACTATCTTCAGTATGTGATCATCTCACAGCATGAGTTACTTGCAAGTGGGGAAGTGTGTAGGGCGCTATCTTCAGTATGTGATCATCTCACAGCATGAGCTACTTGCAAGTGGGGAAGTGTGTAGGGCGCTATCTTCAGTATGTGATCATCTCACAGCATGAGTTACTTGCAAGTGGGGAAGTGTGTAGGGCGCTATCTTCAGTCTGTGATCATCTCACAGCATGAGCTTCTTGCAAGTTGGGAAGTGTGTAGGGTGCTATCTTCAGTATGTGATCATCTCACAGCATGAGCTACTTGCAAGTGGGGAAGTGTGTAGGCCACTATCTTCAGTATGTGATCATCTCACAGCATGAGCTACTTGCAACTGGTGAAGTGTGTAGGCCACTATCTTCAGTATGTGATCATCTCACAGCATGAGCTACTTGCAACTGGTGAAGTGTGTAGGCCACTATCTTCAGTATGTGATCATCTCACAGCATGAGTTACTTGCAACTGGTGAAGTGTGTAGGCCACTATCTTCAGTATGTGATCATCTCACAGCATGAGCTACTTGCAAGTGGGGAAGTGTGTAGGCCACTATCTTCAGTATGTGATCATCTCACAGCATAAGCTACTTGCAAGTGGGGAAGCATTATAAAGAGACATTTAAACACTTAGGTGGTCGATTTATGAAGCAGCAAATGCTGCTTCCGACCCACTCCGCTTCAGTTCCGCCTGAAGCGGAAGTTAAGAAGCAGCGGTCCTTAAACTGCTGCTCCTTAACTCGTCCGCCACCTCTGAGGTGGCGGACAGCAATCAGCCCAGTTGAATACGATCTGCAGGGGACGGGTTTGCACCAGCAGTTCACAAGAACTGCTGGTGCAATGATACGCTGTCAGCATTTAACGATTTGCGGCGGACATTATACACTACTTCGTATCATGTCCGTCCGCACAATAATAAATTGACCCCTTAGTACATTATAAGCATAGTGTTGAGGTTAGTCCCCGCCTCCCTCTAGTCATCGGTGCTGCCATGTTGAAATCTTTCACTACATTCCAGTGCTGATGTGTTTGCACATGTGCAGTAACTCTCCTTCAGAAACCCCAGTATAGCATAGGTTCCATAATGGCAGCACCTATGATTAGAGGCAGGTGCATGAAATGTATTTAGTATTTAGGGTCCACTTAAGGAGAGATTCATTCTCAAGTTGCCATAACTAAAATTAATTAAGGAATATGTCACCAAAATGAATTAAGGAATATGTCACTAAAATTAATTAAGGAATATGTCACTAAAATTAATTAAGGAATATGCCGACTGGGAGTTAAGATGGTTAAAATATTCTATTTACTTGGAATTCTTTGTATAATAAATTCTGCTTCATATCCATGAGAAAATCAGGGCCTACTGAGACTTAAGCATTTTTTTTCTGGCTTCATATGTCTTCGTACAAAGTTAAACATTAAAAAGGCACTAAAATGACCAAAGCTATTTGGCTACTGTAACATTACCTGTCACCCTTCTTCATGCTGACATTTACAAGGTGACATTGTATGCCTACACTCTTTATGGCTAAGTGTTCCCTATAGTCTATTTTTGTCTTGTAGATTTCAGTAAGACGGTGAGTGATATGTAGGCGCTTATAGAGCTAGGGTACATGTTACCTGTAAATAGGTCTCCAGTGCGGTCCATACACTCCAGTCCTTCAGCTTCGCCCCATTCTGCAAGTACGTTTTCATTCTCTTACTTCGCTCATCTGGCTTTAAATCAGGGTGGGCGCGATCCCGTGGTATCCCCAGCACTGTCTCGTGCACATACACAGACCAGAGGTTACACGTGGCCTCTGTGGTGTGTGAGGGAAACTCCCACACATTTTGTTGCTGATTGTGTCCAAGCTCATGAATGGGTCCCCAAAAGCCTGAACGCTGTATATTTTGGATATTTGTGAGTTCACCGGCTGATTCTAAGTGGCACATGATAGGGTACCCAGCGTGCATCCAACCTACAGAACAAACAGAAAATAATTATATGCTACATGAAAGTGTTTTCCCTTTAAATCACATTTAGAGAAAACCTCATAAAATTGCATAATAAGCCACTGGCTTCTATATAAAAGACGTCCTCCCTTCTTGCTAGAGTTATTAGATTTACAGCTCTAAGTTTAGTTTAGAACGATAAACAAGTATAGATATTCTCTAGCTACTAGGTGTATAAATGTAGATATTATCTAGATATTAGGTGTATAACTGTAGATATTATCTAGATACTAAGGGGTCAATTTACTAAATGTCGGGCGGACATGACTGGCTATAGCGAATGTCATGCCGACAGCATATGCTGTCAGCATTTAACATTGCACAAGCATTTCTTGCTAAATGCTTGTGCAATGCCGCCCCCTGCACATTCACGGCCGCTAGCAGGGGGTGTCAATCATCCCAATCGTACCTAAAAGGTGGCGGACAATTTAAGGAGCAGTGGTTTTATGACCGCTACTTCCGAGCCGGAAACATTGGGAGTAGAAGCAGCATCGGCTGCTTAGTAAATCTACCCCTAGGTGTGTAACTTTAGATATTATCTAGATGCTAGGTGTATACCCACCTGCACCACCCCCTTCATCTACATTCAATGCTCAAGACCTGGCTGACTACTTTTTCAATAAAACACCATCAAAAGCAACATCCCAACACAAACCTGCAATCTCCCAACTTCGCTCCCAGTCACCCCCTCTGCCACTCTCTGCACCCTCCTCCCAACCACTGAGAGTGAAGTGGGTGCCCTATTGTCTTCCTCACACCTCACAACCTGCCTACTTGACCTATTCCTTCACATCTAATACCTTCTCTTTCTCCCACCCTCACTCCAGCTCTTACTCACATATTGAACCTATCCCTTTCAACTGGTTCATTTCCTGCCTCCTTCAAACATGCAAAGGTTACCCCCATCCTCAAAAAACTCTCCCTTGACCCTAACTCTCCTGCAAACTACCGCCCCATATCACTGCTTCCGCTAGCTTAAAAAATCCTTGAAAAAATAGTTTTCGTTCGCCTAACCCATTTGCTGTCCTCCAACTCATTGCTCGACCCCCTGCAATCTGGCTTCCGTCCCCAACACTCAACTGAGACTGCCCTCACCAAGGTTACTAACGATCTCCTTTCTGCTAAAAACAAAGGCTACTACTCTATACTCATCTTACTTTACCTCTCTGCTGCCTTTGACACTGTCGACCATCCCCTCCTCCTACGGACTCTCAGCTCTCTTGGGTTCGGTGCCACTGCCCTCTCCTGGATTCACTCTTATCTCTCTAACAGATCACTCCCTAGTAATTTCCCAACTTGACTACTATAATAACCTACTAACTGGCCTCCCTCTCTCCTGCCGCTCCCCCCTTCAATCTATCCTAAATGCCTCTTCCAGGCTAATCCACCTCTCCCAACACTCTGTATCTGCTGCACCTCTCTGTGAGTCCCTTCACTGGCTTCCCATCCACAGCAGATTTAAATTAAAAATTCTCACTAATGCTGCCCCACCCTACCTGTCCTCACTCATCAACAAATATACTCCAGCCCGCCCCCTAAAATCCAACAATGACCTACTCCTTGGATCCTCTACCATCACCTCCTCTCATGATAGACTACAGGACTTCTCTTGTGCGGCACCAACCCTCTGGAACGCACTTCCTCGAGCTGTCAGACTTTCCCATAACCTCTCCTCCTTTAAACGCTCCCTAAAGACCTTTTTGTTCAGGGAAGTTTATCACCCGACTCAAACAACAAATGAATTTCACTTACCTTACAGTTGCCCTCATCTATCTCCTCACTGATAACATTCTCACCTTTGCAGTCCCCACCTCCTGTTTCCCATCCTCCTACCCATTTAGATTGTAAGTTTTCACAGGGAATAGGGCCCTCAATTTCCCCTGTATTTGTCTGTAAAATTTTGTCTTTTATTGTATTGTTTCTCCGTTGAACTTTTATCTTTTTTCAGGTAAAAGAGCTGATTTATTTAGGGCAATGCCCTACAAAAGGCTCTTTTAAGGGCTTTTTGTAGTTTATTGTAGGCTAGAGTTTTTTTATTTTTGTAGCAGTGATGTGGGAGGTCAGAGGTTTAGGGGTTAATAACTTTATTTAGTGGCGGCGATGTCAGGAGCGTTAGATTAGGGGTTAATACATTTATGTAGGTGTCGGGGGAGGCGATTAGGGGTGTTTAGACTCAGGGTTTATGTTAGGTTTAAACCTAACTTTTTTTTCCCCATAGACATCAATGGGGTTGCGTTACGAAGCTTTTTATTCCGCGATCGCAGGTGTTAGGTTTTTTTTCTAACACTCTCTCCCAAATAGATGTCTATGGGGAAAGCGTGCACGAGCACGTCAAAGCAGCGCTTGGATTTTGTGCAGTATGGAGCTCATCGCCACCATATCGCACGCACAAGGCGGCTTTTCAAAAACTTCTAATGGCAGCGCTATGGAGGCAGAAATAACGCAACTTTTCTTGCGTTCGTTTCACACCCTCTATAGAGCAAAACTTGTAATCTAGGTGAATGTAAAAAATGGTTCTTACAAGTTCTGATGAGTGTTCAATGACACAAGTATCGAGCAATTTGATTCGTTAGTGATAGTATAAAATGTATATTTCAATCCGATTGGCTGATGTCATAAATCATGTGATTATGCATATCCTAATCAAAAATGGTGGAAAACTTCACTAATTTGTGGGTTGTTTAGGAGTTTGCGTCAAATTTGAAGCAATAATATTGTCCCCTTGCTTTGTAATGAGAGACAAAGATGTAACATAATCCATAAGTACTTTTATTATGTTCTTCATTCTCTTGCAGCATCGAACATAACCTTTTTTTTTTGTTTTCAGACTCCCATTGATTTCTATGGCATTCGCGGCCTCAAGGGTGGCGGTTTGAATGATAGGTACGCTGCGGCGGAATAGACACGAACAAACTGTTGAATGTTTGATAAATTGGGAAGAGGGTCAAATAGAGTCGAATGTGAATTCCAAACATCTGGAATGACGTTAGCATCGTTCTGTGACGGATTGAAATCGCAGGAGCGTATATTACGTCACACGTTTCAACATTTGACGATCTTGACGCTTTAACTACGGCGGATCAACTTTGCTTCTAATTTGACGCGAGATTCCAGCGTATTATCAGTTGAAGCTTTGATAAATTGGCCCCTAGGTGTATAACTGTAGATATTAGCTAGATACTAGGTGTATAACTGTAGATATTAGCTAGATACTAGGTATATAACTGTAGATATTAGCTAGATGCTAGGTGTATAACTGTAGATATTAGCTAGATACTAGGTATATAACTGTAGATATTAGCTAGATACTAGGTGTATAACTGTAGATATAAGCTAGATACTAGGTGTATAACTGTAGATATTAGCTAGATACTAGGTGTATAACTGTAGATATAAGCTAGATACTAGGTGTATAACTGTAGATATTAGCTAGATGCTAGGTGTATAACTGTAGATATTAGCTAGATACTAGGTGTATAACTGTAGATATTAGCTAGATGCTAGGTGTATAACTGTAGATATTAGCTAGATACTAGGTGTATAACTGTAGATATAAGCTAGATGCTAGGTGTATAACTGTAGATATTAGCTAGATACTAGGTGTATAACTGTAGATATTAGCTAGATACTAGGTGTATAACTGTAGATATTAGCTAGATGCTAGGTGTATAACTGTAGATATTAGCTAGATACTAGGTGTATAACTGTAGATATTAGCTAGATGCTAGGTGTATAACTGTAGATATTAGCTAGATACTAGGTGTATAACTGTAGATATAAGCTAGATGCTAGGTGTATAACTGTAGATATTAGCTAGATACTAGGTGTATAACTGTAGATATTAGCTAGATACTAGGTGTATAACTGTAGATATTAGCTAGATGCTAGGTGTATAACTGTAGATATTAGCTAGATACTAGGTGTATAACTGTAGATATTAGCTAGATACTAGGTGTATAACTGTAGATATTAGCTAGATACTAGGTTTATAACTGTAGATATTAGCTAGATACTAGGTTTATAACTGTAGATATTAGCTAGATACTAGGTGTATAACTGTAGATATTAGCTAGATACTAGGTGTATAACTGTAGATATTAGCTAGATGCTAGGTGTATAACTGTAGATATTAGCTAGATACTAGGTGTATAACTGTAGATATTATCTAGATACTAGGTGTATAACTGTAGATATTAGCTAGATGCTAGGTGTATAACTGTAGATATTATCTAGATGCTAGGTGTATAACTGTAGATATTATCTAGATGCTAGGTGTATAACTGTAGATATTAGCTAGATACTAGGTGTATAACTGTAGATATTAGCTAGATACTAGGTGTATAACTGTAGATATAAGCTAGATGCTAGGTGTATAACTGTAGATATTAGCTAGATGCTAGGTGTATAACTGTAGATATTAGCTAGATACTAGGTGTATAACTGTAGATATTAGCTAGATACTAGGTGTATAACTGTAGATATTATCTAGATGCTAGGTGTATAACTGTAGATATTAGCTAGATGCTAGGTGTATAACTGTAGATATTATCTAGATGCTAGGTGTATAACTGTAGATATTAGCTAGATGCTAGGTGTATAACTGTAGATATTAGCTAGATACTAGGTGTATAACTGTAGATATTAGCTAGATGCTAGGTGTATAACTGTAGATATTAGCTAGATGCTAGGTGTATAACTGTAGATATTATCTAGATACTAGGTGTATAACTGTAGATATTAGCTAGATGCTAGGTGTATAATTGTAGACATTATCTAGATGCTAGGTGTATAACTGTAGATATTAGCTAGATACTAGGTGTATAACTGTAGATATTATCTACATGCTAGGTGTATAACTGTAGATATTAGCTAGATGCTAGGTGTATAATTGTAGATATTATCTAGATACTAGGTGTATAACTGTATATATTAGCTAGATACTAGGTGTATAACTGTAGATATTAGCTAGATGCTAGGTGTATAACTGTAGATATTAGCTAGATACTAGGTGTATAACTGTAGATATTAGCTAGATGCTAGGTGTATAACTGTAGACATTATCTAGATGCTAGGTGCATAACTGTAGATATTATCTAGATGCTAGGTGTATAACTGTAGATATTAGCTAGATGCTAGGTGTATAACTGTAGACATTATCTAGATGCTAGGTGTATTACTGTAGATATTAGCTAGATACTAGGTGTATAACTGTAGATATTAGCTAGATACTAGGTGTATAACTGTAGATATTAGCTAGATACTAGGTGTATAATGCAGATATTAGCTAGATGCTAGGTGTATAACTGTAGATATTATCTAGATGCTAGGTGTATAACTGTAGATATTATCTAGATGCTAGGTGTATAACTGTAGATATTATCAAGATGCTAGCTGTATAACTGTATATATTATCTAGATGCTAGGTGTATAACTGTAGATATTAGCTAGATACTAGGTGTATAACTGTAGATATTAGCTAGATGCTAGGTGTATAACTGTAGATATTATCTAGATGCTAGGTGTATAACTGTAGATATTAGCTAGATACTAGGTGTATAACTGTAGATATTAGCTAGATACTAGGTGTATAACTGTATATATTAGCTAGATACTAGGTATATAACTGTAGATATTAGCTAGATACTAGGTGTATAACTGTAGATATTAGCTAGATGCTAGGTGTATAACTGTAGATATTAGCTAGATGCTAGGTGTATAACTGTAGATATTAGCTAGATACTAGGTGTATAACTGTAGATATTATCTAGATGCTAGGTGTATAACTGTAGATATTATCTAGATGCTAGCTGTATAACTGTAGATATTAGCTAGATGCTAGGTGTATAACTGTATATATTATCTAGATGCTAGCTGTATAACTGTAGATATTAGCTAGATGCTAGGTATATAACTGTAGATATTAGCTAGATGCTAGGTATATAACTGTATATATTAGCTAGATACTAGGTGTATACCTGTAGATATTAGCTAGATGCTAGCTGTATAACTGTAGATATTAGCTAGATACTAGGTGTATAACTGTAAATATTAGCTAGATACTAGGTGTATAACTGTAGATATTAGCTAGATACTAGGTGTATAACTGTAGATATTAGCTAGATACTAGGTGTATAACTGTAGATATTAGCTAGATACTAGGTGTATAACTGTATATATTATCTAGATGCTAGGTGTATAACTGTAGATATTAGCTAGATGCTAGGTGTATAACTGTAGATATTAGCTAGATACTAGGTGTATAACTGTAGATATTAGCTAGATGCTAGGTGTATAACTGTATATATTATCTAGATGCTAGGTGTATAACTGTATATATTATCTAGATGCTAGGTGTATAACTAGATATTAGCTAGATACTAGGTGTATAACTGTAGATATTAGCTAGATACTAGGTGTATAACTGTAGATATTAGCTAGATACTAGGTGTATAACTAGATATTAGCTAGATGCTAGGTGTATAACTGTAGATATTAGCTAGATACTAGGTATATAACTGTAGATATTAGCTAGATGCTAGGTGTATAACTGTAGATATTAGCTAGATACTAGGTGTATAACTGTAGATATTAGCTAGATGCTAGGTGTATAACTGTAGATATTAGCTAGATACTAGGTGTATAACTGTAGATATTAGCTAGATGCTAGGTGTATAACTGTAGATATTAGCTAGATGCTAGGTGTATAACTGTAGATATTAGCTAGATGCTAGGTGTATAACTGTAGATATTAGCTAGATACTAGGTGTATAACTGTAGATATTAGCTAGATGCTAGGTGTATAACTGTAGATATTAGCTAGATGCTAGGTGTATAACTGTAGATATTATCTAGATGCTAGGTGTATAACTGTAGATATTATCTAGATGCTAGGTGTATAACTAGATATTAGCTAGATGCTAGGTGTATAACTGTAGATATTATCTAGATACTAGGTATATAACTGTAAATATTATCTAGATGCTAGGTGTATAACTAGATATTAGCTAGATGCTAGGTGTATAACTGTAGATATTATCTAGATGCTAGGTGTATAACTGTAGATATTATCTAGATACTAGGTGTATAACTGTAGATATTATCTAGATACTAGGTGTATAACTGTAGATATTAGCTAGATGCTAGGTGTATAACTGTAGATATTAGCTAGATGCTAGGTGTATAACTGTAGATATTAGCTAGATGCTAGGTGTATAACTGTAGATATTATCTAGATGCTAGGTATATAACTGTAAATATTATCTAGATGCTAGGTGTATAACTAGATATTAGCTAGATGCTAGGTGTATAACTGTATATATTATCTAGATGCTAGGTGTATAACTGTAGATATTAGCTAGATACTAGGTGTATAACTGTAGATATTAGCTAGATGCTAGCTGTATAACTGTATATATTATCTAGATGCTAGGTGTATAACTGTAGATATTAGCTAGATACTAGGTGTATAACTGTAGATATTATCTAGATGCTAGGTGTATAACTGTAGATATTAGCTAGATACTAGGTGTATAACTGTAGATATTAGCTAGATGCTAGGTGTATAACTGTAGATATTATCTAGATGCTAGGTGTATAACTGTAGATATTAGCTAGATACTAGGTGTATAACTGTAGATATTAGCTAGATACTAGGTGTATAACTGTAGATATTAGCTAGATGCTAGGTGTATAACTGTAGATATTAGCTAGATGCTAGGTGTATTACTGTAGATATTAGCTAGATACTAGGTGTATAACTGTAGATATTAGCTAGATGCTAGGTGTATAACTGTAGATATTATCTAGATGCTAGGTGTATAACTGTAGATATTAGCTAGATGCTAGGTGTATAACTGTAGATATTAGCTAGATGCTAGGTGTATAACTGTAGATATTAGCTAGATGCTAGGTGTATAACTGTAGATATTAGCTAGATGCTAGGTGTATTACTGTAGATATTAGCTAGATACTAGGTGTATAACTGTAGATATTAGCTAGATACTAGGTGTATAACTGTAGATATTAGCTAGATACTAGGTGTATAACTGTAGATATTATCTAGATGCTAGGTGTATAACTGTAGATATTAGCTAGATACTAGGTGTATAACTGTAGATATTAGCTAGATACTAGGTGTATAACTGTAGATATTAGCTAGATGCTAGGTATATAACTGTAGATATTAGCTAGATACTAGGTGTATAACTGTAGATATTAGCTAGATACTAGGTATATAACTGTAGATATTAGCTAGATACTAGGTGTATAACTGTAGATATTAGCTAGATACTAGGTGTATAACTGTATATATTAGCTAGATACTAGGTGTATAACTGTATATATTAGCTAGATACTAGGTGTATAACTGTATATATTAGCTAGATACTAGGTGTATAACTGTATATATTAGCTAGATGCTAGGTGTATAACTGTAGATATTAGCTAGATACTAGGTGTATAACTGTAGATATTAGCTAGATACTAGGTATATAACTGTAGATATTAGCTAGATGCTAGGTGTATAACTGTAGATATTAGCTAGATGCTAGGTGTATAACTGTATATATTATCTAGATGCTAGGTGTATAACTGTAGATATTAGCTAGATGCTAGGTGTATAACTGTAGATATTAGCTAGATGCTAGGTGTATAACTGTAGATATTAGCTAGATACTAGGTATATAACTGTAGATATTATCTAGATGCTAGGTGTATAACTGTAGATATTAGCTAGATGCTAGGTGTATAACTGTAAATATTATCTAGATACTAGGTGTATAACTGTAGATATTAGCTAGATGCTAGGTGTATAACTGTAGATATTATCTAGATGCTAGGTGTATAACTGTAGATATTAGCTAGATGCTAGGTGTATAACTGTAGATATTATCTAGATGCTAGGTGTATAACTGTAGATATTAGCTAGATACTAGGTGTATAACTGTAGATATTAGCTAGATACTAGGTGTATAACTGTAGATATTAGCTAGATGCTAGGTGTATAACTGTAGATATTAGCTAGATGCTAGGTGTATTACTGTAGATATTAGCTAGATACTAGGTGTATAACTGTAGATATTAGCTAGATGCTAGGTGTATAACTGTAGATATTATCTAGATGCTAGGTGTATAACTGTAGATATTAGCTAGATACTAGGTGTATAACTGTAGATATTATCTAGATGCTAGGTGTATAACTGTAGATATTAGCTAGATACTAGGTGTATAACTGTAGATATTAGCTAGATACTAGGTGTATAACTGTAGATATTAGCTAGATGCTAGGTATATAACTGTAGATATTAGCTAGATACTAGGTGTATAACTGTAGATATTAGCTAGATACTAGGTATATAACTGTAGATATTAGCTAGATACTAGGTGTATAACTGTAGATATTAGCTAGATGCTAGGTGTATAACTGTAGATATTAGCTAGATACTAGGTGTATAACTGTAGATATTAGCTAGATACTAGGTGTATAACTGTAGATATTAGCTAGATACTAGGTGTATAACTGTAGATATTAGCTAGATGCTAGGTATATAACTGTAGATATTAGCTAGATACTAGGTGTATAACTGTAGATATTAGCTAGATGCTAGGTATATAACTGTAGATATTAGCTAGATACTAGGTGTATAACTGTAGATATTAGCTAGATACTAGGTATATAACTGTAGATATTAGCTAGATACTAGGTGTATAACTGTAGATATTAGCTAGATGCTAGGTGTATAACTGTAGATATTAGCTAGATACTAGGTGTATAACTGTAGATATTAGCTAGATGCTAGGTGTATAACTGTAGATATTAGCTAGATACTAGGTGTATAACTGTAGATATTAGCTAGATACTAGGTGTATAACTGTAGATATTAGCTATATGCTAGGTGCATAACTGTAGATATTAGCTAGATACTAGGTGTATAACTGTAGATATTAGCTAGATGCTAGGTGTATAACTGTAGATATTAGCTAGATACTAGGTGTATAACTGTAGATATTAGCTAGATACTAGGTGTATAACTGTAGATATTAGCTAGATGCTAGGTGTATAACTGTAAATATTATCTAGATACTAGGTGTATAACTGTAGATATTAGCTAGATGCTAGGTGTATAACTGTAGATATTAGCTAGATGCTAGGTGTATAACTGTAAATATTATCTAGATACTAGGTGTATAACTGTAGATATTAGCTAGATGCTAGGTGTATAACTGTAGATATTAGCTAGATACTAGGTGTATAACTGTAGATATTAGCTAGATGCTAGGTTTATAACTGTAGATATTAGCTAGATACTAGGTGTATAACTGTAGATATTAGCTAGATACTAGGTTTATAACTGTAGATATTAGCTAGATACTAGGTGTATAACTGTAGATATTAGCTAGATACTAGGTATATAACTGTAGATATTAGCTAGATACTAGGTGTATAACTGTAGATATTAGCTAGATACTAGGTGTATAACTGTAGATATTAGCTAGATACTAGGTATATAACTGTAGATATTAGCTAGATACTAGGTTTATAACTGTAGATATTAGCTAGATACTAGGTTTATAACTGTAGATATTAGCTAGATACTAGGTGTATAACTGTAGATATTAGCTAGATGCTAGGTGTATAACTGTAGACATTATCTAGATGCTAGGTGTATAACTGTAGATATTAGCTAGATACTAGGTGTATAACTGTAGATATTATCTACATGCTAGGTGTATAACTGTAGATATTAGCTAGATACTAGGTGTATAACTGTAGATATTAGCTAGATGCTAGGTGTATAACTGTAGACATTATCTAGATGCTAGGTGCATAACTGTAGATATTATCTAGATGCTAGGTGTATAACTGTAGATATTAGCTAGATGCTAGGTGTATAACTGTAGACATTATCTAGATGCTAGGTGTATTACTGTAGATATTAGCTAGATACTAGGTGTATAACTGTAGATATTAGCTAGATACTAGGTGTATAACTGTAGATATTAGCTAGATACTAGGTGTATAATGCAGATATTAGCTAGATGCTAGGTGTATAACTGTAGATATTATCTAGATGCTAGGTGTATAACTGTAGATATTATCTAGATGCTAGGTGTATAACTGTAGATATTATCTAGATGCTAGCTGTATAACTGTATATATTATCTAGATGCTAGGTGTATAACTGTATATATTAGCTAGATACTAGGTGTATAACTGTAGATATTATCTAGATACTAGGTGTATAACTGTAGATATTAGCTAGATACTAGGTGTATAACTGTAGATATTAGCTAGATGCTAGGTGTATAACTGTAGATATTATCTAGATGCTAGGTGTATAACTGTAGATATTAGCTAGATACTAGGTGTATAACTGTAGATATTAGCTAGATACTAGGTGTATAACTGTATATATTAGCTAGATACTAGGTATATAACTGTAGATATTAGCTAGATACTAGGTGTATAACTGTAGATATTAGCTAGATGCTAGGTGTATAACTGTAGATATTAGCTAGATGCTAGGTGTATAACTGTAGATATTAGCTAGATACTAGGTGTATAACTGTAGATATTATCTAGATGCTAGGTGTATAACTGTAGATATTATCTAGATGCTAGCTGTATAACTGTAGATATTAGCTAGATGCTAGGTGTATAACTGTATATATTATCTAGATGCTAGCTGTATAACTGTAGATATTAGCTAGATGCTAGGTATATAACTGTAGATATAAGCTAGATGCTAGGTATATAACTGTATATATTAGCTAGATACTAGGTGTATACCTGTAGATATTAGCTAGATGCTAGCTGTATAACTGTAGATATTAGCTAGATACTAGGTGTATAACTGTAAATATTAGCTAGATACTAGGTGTATAACTGTAGATATTAGCTAGATACTAGGTGTATAACTGTAGATATTAGCTAGATACTAGGTGTATAACTGTAGATATTAGCTAGATACTAGGTGTATAACTGTATATATTATCTAGATGCTAGGTGTATAACTGTAGATATTAGCTAGATGCTAGGTGTATAACTGTAGATATTAGCTAGATACTAGGTGTATAACTGTAGATATTAGCTAGATGCTAGGTGTATAACTGTATATATTATCTAGATGCTAGGTGTATAACTGTATATATTATCTAGATGCTAGGTGTATAACTAGATATTAGCTAGATACTAGGTGTATAACTGTAGATATTAGCTAGATGCTAGGTGTATAACTGTAGATATTAGCTAGATACTAGGTGTATAACTGTAGATATTAGCTAGATGCTAGGTGTATAACTGTAGATATTAGCTAGATACTAGGTGTATAACTGTAGATATTAGCTAGATGCTAGGTGTATAACTGTAGATATTAGCTAGATACTAGGTGTATAACTGTAGATATTAGCTAGATACTAGGTGTATAACTGTAGATATTAGCTAGATGCTAGGTGTATAACTGTAGATATTATCTAGATACTAGGTGTATAACTGTAGATATTAGCTAGATGCTAGGTGTATAACTGTAGATATTAGCTAGATGCTAGGTGTATAACTGTAGATATTAGCTAGATACTAGGTGTATAACTGTAGATATTAGCTAGATGCTAGGTGTATAACTGTAGATATTAGCTAGATGCTAGGTGTATAACTGTAGATATTATCTAGATGCTAGGTGTATAACTGTAGATATTATCTAGATGCTAGGTGTATAACTAGATATTAGCTAGATGCTAGGTGTATAACTGTAGATATTATCTAGATACTAGGTATATAACTGTAAATATTATCTAGATGCTAGGTGTATAACTAGATATTAGCTAGATGCTAGGTGTATAACTGTAGATATTATCTAGATGCTAGGTGTATAACTGTAGATATTATCTAGATACTAGGTGTATAACTGTAGATATTATCTAGATACTAGGTGTATAACTGTAGATATTAGCTAGATGCTAGGTGTATAACTGTAGATATTAGCTAGATGCTAGGTGTATAACTGTAGATATTAGCTAGATGCTAGGTGTATAACTGTAGATATTATCTAGATGCTAGGTATATAACTGTAAATATTATCTAGATGCTAGGTGTATAACTAGATATTAGCTAGATGCTAGGTGTATAACTGTATATATTATCTAGATGCTAGGTGTATAACTGTAGATATTAGCTAGATGCTAGCTGTATAACTAGATATTAGCTAGATGCTAGGTGTATAACTGTAGATATTAGCTAGATACTAGGTGTATAACTGTAGATATTAGCTAGATGCTAGCTGTATAACTGTATATATTATCTAGATGCTAGGTGTATAACTGTAGATATTAGCTAGATACTAGGTGTATAACTGTAGATATTATCTAGATGCTAGGTGTATAACTGTAGATATTAGCTAGATACTAGGTGTATAACTGTAGATATTAGCTAGATGCTAGGTGTATAACTGTAGATATTAGCTAGATGCTAGGTGTATAACTGTAGATATTAGCTAGATACTAGGTGTATAACTGTAGATATTAGCTAGATACTAGGTGTATAACTGTAGATATTATCTAGATGCTAGGTGTATAACTGTAGATATTAGCTAGATACTAGGTGTATAACTGTAGATATTATCTAGATGCTAGGTGTATAACTGTAGATATTAGCTAGATGCTAGGTGTATAACTGTAGATATTAGCTAGATGCTAGGTGTATAACTGTAGATATTAGCTAGATACTAGGTGTATAACTGTAGATATTAGCTAGATGCTAGGTGTATAACTGTAGATATTAGCTAGATGCTAGGTGTATTACTGTAGATATTAGCTAGATACTAGGTGTATAACTGTAGATATTAGCTAGATGCTAGGTGTATAACTGTAGATATTATCTAGATGCTAGGTGTATAACTGTAGATATTAGCTAGATGCTAGGTGTATAACTGTAGATATTAGCTAGATGCTAGGTGTATAACTGTAGATATTAGCTAGATGCTAGGTGTATAACTGTAGATATTAGCTAGATGCTAGGTGTATTACTGTAGATATTAGCTAGATACTAGGTGTATAACTGTAGATATTAGCTAGATACTAGGTGTATAACTGTAGATATTAGCTAGATACTAGGTGTATAACTGTAGATATTATCTAGATGCTAGGTGTATAACTGTAGATATTAGCTAGATACTAGGTGTATAACTGTAGATATTAGCTAGATACTAGGTGTATAACTGTAGATATTAGCTAGATGCTAGGTGTATAACTGTAGATATTAGCTAGATACTAGGTGTATAACTGTAGATATTAGCTAGATACTAGGTATATAACTGTAGATATTAGCTAGATACTAGGTGTATAACTGTAGATATTAGCTAGATACTAGGTGTATAACTGTAGATATTAGCTAGATACTAGGTGTATAACTGTATATATTAGCTAGATACTAGGTGTATAACTGTATATATTAGCTAGATACTAGGTGTATAACTGTAGATATTAGCTAGATGCTAGGTGTATAACTGTAGATATTAGCTAGATACTAGGTGTATAACTGTAGATATTAGCTAGATACTAGGTATATAACTGTAGATATTAGCTAGATGCTAGGTGTATAACTGTAGATATTAGCTAGATGCTAGGTGTATAACTGTATATATTATCTAGATGCTAGGTGTATAACTGTAGATATTAGCTAGATGCTAGGTGTATAACTGTAGATATTAGCTAGATGCTAGGTGTATAACTGTAGATATTAGCTAGATACTAGGTATATAACTGTAGATATTATCTAGATGCTAGGTGTATAACTGTAGATATTAGCTAGATGCTAGGTGTATAACTGTAAATATTAGCTAGATACTAGGTGTATAACTGTAGATATTAGCTAGATGCTAGGTGTATAACTGTAGATATTATCTAGATGCTAGGTGTATAACTGTAGATATTAGCTAGATGCTAGGTGTATAACTGTAGATATTATCTAGATGCTAGGTGTATAACTGTAGATATTAGCTAGATACTAGGTGTATAACTGTAGATATTAGCTAGATACTAGGTGTATAACTGTAGATATTAGCTAGATGCTAGGTGTATAACTGTAGATATTAGCTAGATGCTAGGTGTATTACTGTAGATATTAGCTAGATACTAGGTGTATAACTGTAGATATTAGCTAGATGCTAGGTGTATAACTGTAGATATTATCTAGATGCTAGGTGTATAACTGTAGATATTAGCTAGATACTAGGTGTATAACTGTAGATATTATCTAGATGCTAGGTGTATAACTGTAGATATTAGCTAGATACTAGGTGTATAACTGTAGATATTAGCTAGATACTAGGTGTATAACTGTAGATATTAGCTAGATGCTAGGTATATAACTGTAGATATTAGCTAGATACTAGGTGTATAACTGTAGATATTAGCTAGATACTAGGTATATAACTGTAGATATTAGCTAGATACTAGGTGTATAACTGTAGATATTAGCTAGATGCTAGGTGTATAACTGTAGATATTAGCTAGATACTAGGTGTATAACTGTAGATATTAGCTAGATGCTAGGTGTATAACTGTAGATATTAGCTAGATACTAGGTGTATAACTGTAGATATTAGCTAGATGCTAGGTGTATAACTGTAGATATTAGCTAGATACTAGGTGTATAACTGTAGATATTAGCTAGATACTAGGTGATATAACTGTAGATATTAGCTAGATACTAGGTGTATAACTGTAGATATTAGCTAGATGCTAGGTGTATAACTGTAGATATTAGCTAGATACTAGGTGTATAACTGTAGATATTAGCTAGATGCTAGGTGTATAACTGTAGATATTAGCTAGATACTAGGTGTATAACTGTAGATATTAGCTAGATACTAGGTGTATAACTGTAGATATTAGCTAGATGCTAGGTGCATAACTGTAGATATTAGCTAGATACTAGGTATATAACTGTAGATATTAGCTAGATGCTAGGTGTATAACTGTAGATATTAGCTAGATACTAGGTGTATAACTGTAGATATTAGCTAGATACTAGGTGTATAACTGTAGATATTAGCTAGATGCTAGGTGTATAACTGTAGATATTATCTAGATACTAGGTGTATAACTGTAGATATTAGCTAGATACTAGGTGTATAACTGTAGATATTAGCTAGATACTAGGTATATAACTGTAGATATTAGCTAGATGCTAGGTGTATAACTGTATATATTATCTAGATACTAGGTGTATAACTGTAGATATTAGCTAGATGCTAGGTGTATAACTGTAGATATTAGCTAGATGCTAGGTGTATAACTGTAGATATTAGCTAGATACTAGGTGTATAACTGTAGATATTAGCTAGATACTAGGTGTATAACTGTAGATATTAGCTAGATGCTAGGTGTATAACTGTAGATATTAGCTAGATGCTAGGTGTATTACTGTATATATTAGCTAGATACTAGGTGTATAACTGTAGATATTAGCTAGATGCTAGGTTTATAACTGTAGATATTAGCTAGATACTAGGTGTATAACTGTAGATATTAGCTAGATACTAGGTTTATAACTGTAGATATTAGCTAGATACTAGGTGTATAACTGTAGATATTAGCTAGATACTAGGTATATAACTGTAGATATTAGCTAGATACTAGGTGTATAACTGTAGATATTAGCTAGATACTAGGTGTATAACTGTAGATATTAGCTAGATACTAGGTATATAACTGTAGATATTAGCTAGATACTAGGTTTATAACTGTAGATATTAGCTAGATACTAGGTTTATAACTGTAGATATTAGCTAGATACTAGGTGTATAACTGTAGATATTAGCTAGATACTAGGTGTATAACTGTAGATATTAGCTAGATACTAGGTGTATAACTGTAGATATTAGCTAGATGCTAGGTGTATAACTGTAGATATTAGCTAGATGCTAGGTGTATAACTGTAGATATTATCTAGATGCTAGGTGTATAACTGTAGATATTATCTAGATGCTAGGTGTATAACTGTAGATATTAGCTAGATACTAGGTATATAACTGTAGATATTAGCTAGATGCTAGGTGTATAACTGTAGATATTAGCTAGATACTAGGTGTATAACTGTAGATATTAGCTAGATACTAGGTGTATAACTGTAGATATTATCTAGATGCTAGGTGTATAACTGTAGATATTAGCTAGATGCTAGGTGTATAACTGTAGATATTATCTAGATGCTAGGTGTATAACTGTAGATATTAGCTAGATGCTAGGTGTATAACTGTAGATATTATCTAGATGCTAGGTGTATAACTGTAGATATTAGCTAGATGCTAGGTGTATAACTGTAGATATTAGCTAGATACTAGGTGTATAACTGTAGATATTAGCTAGATACTAGGTGTATAACTGTAGATATTAGCTAGATGCTAGGTGTATAACTGTAGATATTATCTAGATGCTAGGTGTATAACTGTAGATATTAGCTAGATACTAGGTGTATAACTGTAGATATTAGCTAGATGCTAGGTGTATAACTGTAGATATTAGCTAGATGCTAGGTGTATAACTGTAGATATTAGCTAGATGCTAGGTGTATAACTGTAGATATTAGCTAGATGCTAGGTGTATAACTGTAGATATTAGCTAGATACTAGGTGTATAACTGTAGATATTAGCTAGATACTAGGTGTATAACTGTAGATATTAGCTAGATGCTAGGTGTATAACTGTAGATATTAGCTAGATACTAGGTGTATAACTGTAGATATTAGCTAGATGCTAGGTGTATAACTGTAGATATTAGCTAGATGCTAGGTGTATAACTGTAGATATTAGCTAGATAGCTAGGTGTATAACTGTAGATATTAGCTAGATGCTAGGTGTATAACTGTAGATATTAGCTAGATACTAGGTGTATAACTGTAGATATTAGCTAGATGCTAGGTGTATAACTGTAGATATTAGCTAGATACTAGGTGTATAACTGTAGATATTAGCTAGATGACTAGGTGTATAACTGTAGATATTAGCTAGATGCTAGGTGTATTAACTGTAGATATTAGCTAGATAGCTAGGTGTATAACTGTAGATATTAGCTAGATACTAGGTTATATTACTGTAGATATTAGCTAGATACTAATGTGTATAACTGTAGATATTAGCTAGATGCTAGGTGTATAACTGTAGATATTAGCTAGATGCTAGGTGTATAACTGTAGATATTAGCTAGATGCTAGGTGTATAACTGTAGATATTAGCTAGATGCTAGGTGTATAACTGTAGATATTAGCTAGATACTAGGTGTATTACTGTAGATATCTAGATGCTAGGTGTATAACTGTAGATATTAGCTAGATGCTAGGTGTATAACTGTAGATATTAGCTAGATGCTAGGTGTATAACTGTAGATATTAGCTAGATACTAGGTGTATAACTGTAGATATTAGCTAGATGCTAGGTGTATAACTGTAGATATTAGCTAGATGCTAGCTGTATAACTGTAGATATTAGCTAGATACTAGGTGTATAACTGTAGATATTATCTAGATGCTAGGTGTATAACTGTAGATATTAGCTAGATACTAGGTGTATAACTGTAGATATTAGCTAGATGCTAGGTGTATAACTGTAGATATTAGCTAGATACTAGGTGTATAACTGTAGATATTAGCTAGATGCTAGGTGTATAACTGTAGATATTATCTAGATGCTAGGTGTATAACTGTAGATATTAGCTAGATGCTAGGTGTATAACTGTAGATATTAGCTAGATACTAGGTGTATAACTGTAGATATTAGCTAGATGCTAGGTGTATAACTGTAGATATTAGCTAGATGCTAGGTGTATAACTGTAGATATTAGCTAGATACTAGGTGTATAACTGTAGATATTAGCTAGATGCTAGGTGTATAACTGTAGATATTATCTAGATGCTAGGTGTATAACTGTAGATATTAGCTAGATACTAGGTGTATAACTGTAGATATTATCTAGATGCTAGGTGTATAACTGTAGATATTATCTAGATGCTAGGTGTATAACTGTAGATATTAGCTAGATGCTAGGTGTATAACTGTAGATATTAGCTAGATGCTAGGTGTATAACTGTATATATTATCTAGATGCTAGGTGTATAACTGTAGATATTAGCTAGATGCTAGGTGTATAACTGTAGATATTAGCTAGATGCTAGGTGTATAACTGTAGATATTAGCTAGATGCTAGGTGTATAACTGTAGATATTAGCTAGATACTAGGTGTATAACTGTAGATATTAGCTAGATGCTAGGTGTATAACTGTAGATATTAGCTAGATACTAGGTGTATAACTGTAGATATTATCTAGATGCTAGGTGTATAACTGTAGATATTATCTAGATGCTAGGCTGTATAACTGTAGATATTAGCTAGATGCTAGGTGTATAACTGTAGATATTAGCTAGATGCTAGGTGTATAACTGTAGATATTATCTAGATGCTAGGTGTATAACTGTAGATATTAGCTAGATGCTAGGTGTATAACTGTAGATATTAGCTAGATACTAGGTGTATAACTGTAGATATTAGCTAGATGCTAGGTGTATAACTGTAGATATTAGCTAGATACTAGGTGTATAACTGTAGATATTAGCTAGATGCTAGGTGTATAACTGTAGATATTATCTAGATGCTAGGTGTATAACTGTAGATATTAGCTAGATGCTAGGTGTATAACTGTAGATATTAGCTAGATGCTAGGTGTATAACTGTAGATATTAGCTAGATACTAGGTATATAACTGTAGATATTAGCTAGATACTAGGTGTATAACTGTAGATATTAGCTAGATGCTAGGTGTATAACTGTAGATATTATCTAGATGCTAGGTGTATAACTGTAGATATTATCTAGATGCTAGGTGTATAACTGTAGATATTAGCTAGATGCTAGGTGTATAACTGTAGATATTATCTAGATGCTAGGTGTATAACTGTAGATATTAGCTAGATACTAGGTGTATAACTGTAGATATTAGCTAGATACTAGGTGTATAACTGTAGATATTATCTAGATACTAGGTGTATAACTGTAGATATTAGCTAGATACTAGGTGTATAACTGTAGATATTAGCTAGATACTAGGTGTATAACTGTAGATATTAGCTAGATGCTAGGTGTATAACTGTAGATATTAGCTAGATACTAGGTGTATAACTGTAGATATTAGCTAGATACTATGTGTATAACTGTAGATATTAGCTAGATACTAGGTGTATAACTGTAGATATTAGCTAGATACTAGGTGTATAACTGTAGATATTAGCTAGATGCTAGGTGTATAACTGTAGATAATAGCTAGATACTAGGTGTATAACTGTAGATATTAGCTAGATACTAGCTGTATAACTGTAGATATTATCTAGATGCTAGGTGTATAACTGTAGATATTAGCTAGATGCTAGGTGTATAACTGTAGATATTAGCTAGATGCTAGGTGTATAACTGTAGATATTAGCTAGATACTAGGTGTATAACTGTAGATATTAGCTAGATACTAGGTGTATAACTGTAGATATTAGCTAGATGCTAGGTGTATAACTGTAGATATTAGCTAGATGCTAGGTGTATAACTGTAGATATTAGCTAGATACTAGGTGTATAACTGTAGATATTAGCTAGATGCTAGGTGTATAACTGTAGATATTAGCTAGATACTATGTGTATAACTGTAGATATTAGCTAGATGCTATTTGTATAACTGTAGATATTAGCTAGATACTAGGTGTATAACTGTAGATATTAGCTAGATGCTAGGTGTATACCTGTAGATATTAGCTAGATGCTAGGTATATAACTGTAGATATTAGCTAGATGCTAGGTGTATAACTGTAGATATTAGCTAGATGCTAGGTGTATAACTGTAGATATTAGCTAGATACTAGGTGTATTACTGTAGATATTATCTAGATGCTAGGTGTATAACTGTAGATATTAGCTAGATACTAGGTGTATAACTGTAGATATTAGCTAGATACTAGGTATATAACTGTAGATATTAGCTAGATACTAGGTGTATAACTGTAGATATTAGCTAGATGCTAGGTGTATAACTGTATATATTATCTAGATGCTAGGTGTATAACTGTAGATATTAGCTAGATACTAGGTGTATAACTGTAGATATTAGCTAGATGCTAGGTATATAACTGTAGATATTATCTAGATACTAGGTGTATAACTGTAGATATTAGCTAGATACTAGGTGTATAACTGTAGATATTAGCTAGATGCTAGGTGTATAACTGTAGATATTAGCTAGATACTAGGTGTATAACTGTAGATATTAGCTAGATGCTAGTTGTATAACTGTAGATATTAGCTAGATACTAGGTGTATAACTGTAGATATTAGCTAGATGCTAGGTGTATACCTGTAGATATTAGCTAGATGCTAGGTATATAACTGTAGATATTAGCTAGATGCTAGGTGTATAACTGTAGATATTAGCTAGATACTAGGTGTATAACTGTAGATATTAGCTAGATACTAGGTGTATAACTGTAGATATTAGCTAGATGCTAGGTGTATAACTGTAGATATTAGCTAGAT
This sequence comes from Bombina bombina, assembly GCF_027579735.1. Classification (NCBI taxonomy): domain Eukaryota; kingdom Metazoa; phylum Chordata; class Amphibia; order Anura; family Bombinatoridae; genus Bombina; species Bombina bombina. Next base: position 1,146,287,278 of record NC_069503.1, on the reverse strand, counting down.
ACTAGGTGTATAACTGTAGATATTATCTAGATGCTAGGTGTATAACTGTAGATATTAGCTAGATACTAGGTGTATAACTGTAGATATTAGCTAGATACTAGGTATATAACTGTAGATATTAGCTAGATACTAGGTGTATAACTGTAGATATTAGCTAGATACTAGGTGTATAACTGTAGATATTATCTAGATGCTAGGTGTATAACTGTAGATATTATCTAGATGCTAGGTGTATAACTGTAGATATTAGCTAGATACTAGGTGTATAACTGTAGATATTAGCTAGATGCTAGGTATATAACTGTAGATATTATCTAGATGCTAGGTGTATAACTGTAGATATTATCTAGATGCTAGGTGTATAACTGTAGATATTATCTAGATGCTAGGTGTATAACTGTATATATTATCTAGATGCTAGGTGTATAACTGTAGATATTAGCTAGATACTAGGTGTATAACTGTAGATATTAGCTAGATGCTAGGTATATAACTGTAGATATTATCTAGATGCTAGGTGTATAACTGTAGATATTATCTAGATGCTAGGTGTATAACTGTAGATATTATCTAGATGCTAGGTGTATAACTGTATATATTATCTAGATGCTAGGTGTATAACTGTAGATATTAGCTAGATACTAGGTGTATAACTGTAGATATTAGCTAGATGCTAGGTGTATAACTGTAGATATTAGCTAGATGCTAGGTGTGTAACTGTATATATTATCTAGATGCTAGGTGTATAACTGTAGATATTAGCTAGATACTAGGTGTATAACTGTAGATATTAGCTAGATGCTAGGTATATAACTGTAGATATTATCTAGATGCTAGGTGTATAACTGTAGATATTATCTAGATGCTAGGTGTATAACTGTAGATATTATCTAGATGCTAGGTATATAACTGTAGATATTAGCTAGATACTAGGTGTATAACTGTAGATATTATCTAGATGCTAGGTGTATAACTAGATATTAGCTAGATACTAGGTGTATAACTGTAGATATTATCTAGATGCTAGGTGTATAACTAGATATTAGCTAGATGCTAGGTGTATAACTGTAGATATTATCTAGATGCTAGGTGTATAACTGTAGATATTAGCTAGATACTAGGTGTATAACTGTAGATATTATCTAGATGCTAGGTGTATAACTGTAGATATTAGCTAGATGCTAGGTGTATAACTGTAGATATTATCTAGATGCTAGGTGTATAACTGTAGATATTATCTAGATGCTAGGTGTATAACTGTAGATATTAGCTAGATACTAGGTGTATAACTGTAGATATTAGCTAGATGCTAGGTGTATAACTGTAGATATTATCTAGATGCTAGGTGTATAACTGTAGATATTATCTAGATGCTAGGTGTATAACTGTAGATATTAGCTAGATACTAGGTGTATAACTGTAGATATTAGCTAGATACTAGGTGTATAATGTAGATATTAGCTGGATGCTAGGTATATAACTGTAGATATTATCTAGATGCTAGGTGTATAACTGTATATATTATCTAGATGCTAGGTGTATAACTGTATATATTATCTAGATACTAGGTGTATAACTGTAGATATTATCTAGATGCTAGGTGTATAACTGTAGATATTATCTAGATGCTAGGTGTATAACTGTAGATATTAGCTAGATGCTAGGTGTATAACTGTAGATATTAGCTAGATGCTAGGTGTATAACTGTAGATATTATCTAGATACTAGGTGTATAACTGTATATATTAGCTAGATACTAGGTGTATAACTGTAGATATTATCTAGATGCTAGGTGTATAACTGTAGATATTAGCTAGATGCTAGGTGTATTACTGTAGATATTATCTAGATACTAGGTGTATAACTGTAGATATTAGCTAGATGCTAGGTGTATTACTGTAGATATTATCTAGATACTAGGTGTATAACTGTAGATATTAGCTAGATGCTAGGTATATAACTGTAGATATTATCTAGATGCTAGGTGTATAACTGTAGATATTAGCTAGATGCTAGGTGTATAACTGTAGATATTAGCTAGATACTAGGTGTATAACTGTAGATATTATAGAGATGCTAGGTGTATAACTTTATATATTATCTAGATACTAGGTGTATAACTGTAGATATTAGCTAGATGCTAGGTGTATAACTGTAGATATTAGCTAGATGCTAGGTGTATAACTGTAGATATTATCTAGATGCTAGGTGTATAACTGTAGATATTAGCTAGATACTAGGTGTATAACTGTAGATATTAGCTAGATGCTAGGTGTATAACTGTAGATATTAGCTAGATACTAGGTGTATAACTGTAGATATTATCTAGATGCTAGCTGTATAACTGTAGATATTATCTAGATGCTAGGTGTATAACTGTAGATATTATCTAGATGCTAGGTGTATAACTGTAGATATTATCTAGATGCTAGGTGTATAACTGTAGATATTATCTAGATGCTAGGTGTATAACTGTATATATTATCTAGATGCTAGGTGTATAACTGTAGATATTAGCTAGATGCTAGGTGTATAACTGTAGATATTATCTAGATGCTAGGTGTATAACTGTAGATATTATAGAGATGCTAGGTGTATAACTGTAGATATTATCTAGATGCTAGGTGTGTAACTGTATATATTATCTAGATGCTAGGTGTATAACTGTAGATATTAGCTAGATACTAGGTGTATAACTGTAGATATTAGCTAGATGCTAGGTATATAACTGTAGATATTATCTAGATGCTAGGTGTATAACTGTAGATATTATCTAGATGCTAGGTGTATAACTGTAGATATTAGCTAGATGCTAGGTATATAACTGTAGATATTAGCTAGATACTAGGTGTATAACTGTAGATATTAGCTAGATACTAGGTGTATAACTGTAGATATTAGCTAGATACTAGGTGTATAACTGTAGATATTAGCTAGATACTAGGTGTATAACTGTAGATATTAGCTAGATGCTAGGTGTATAACTGTAGATATTAGCTAGATACTAGGTGTATAACTGTAGATATTATCTAGATGCTAGGTGTATAACTAGATATTAGCTAGATACTAGGTGTATAACTGTAGATATTATCTAGATGCTAGGTGTATAACTAGATATTAGCTAGATGCTAGGTGTATAACTGTAGATATTATCTAGATGCTAGGTGTATAACTGTAGATATTAGCTAGATACTAGGTGTATAACTGTAGATATTATCTAGATGCTAGGTGTATAACTGTAGATATTAGCTAGATGCTAGGTGTATAACTGTAGATATTATCTAGATGCTAGGTGTATAACTGTAGATATTATCTAGATGCTAGGTGTATAACTGTAGATATTATCTAGATGCTAGGTGTATAACTGTAGATATTAGCTAGATACTAGGTGTATAACTGTAGATATTAGCTAGATGCTAGGTGTATAACTGTAGATATTATCTAGATGCTAGGTGTATAACTGTAGATATTATCTAGATGCTAGGTGTATAACTGTAGATATTAGCTAGATACTAGGTGTATAACTGTAGATATTAGCTAGATACTAGGTGTATAACTGTAGATATTATCTAGATGCTAGCTGTATAACTGTAGATATTAGCTAGATGCTAGGTGTATAACTGTAGATATTATCTAGATGCTAGGTGTATAACTGTAGATATTATCTAGATGCTAGCTGTATAACTGTAGATATTAGCTGGATGCTAGGTATATAACTGTAGATATTATCTAGATGCTAGGTGTATAACTGTATATATTATCTAGATGCTAGGTGTATAACTGTATATATTATCTAGATACTAGGTGTATAACTGTAGATATTATCTAGATGCTAGGTGTATAACTGTAGATATTATCTAGATGCTAGGTGTATAACTGTAGATATTAGCTAGATGCTAGGTGTATAACTGTAGATATTAGCTAGATGCTAGGTGTATAACTGTAGATATTATCTAGATGCTAGGTGTATAACTGTAGATATTAGCTAGATGCTAGGTGTATTACTGTAGATATTATCTAGATACTAGGTGTATAACTGTAGATATTAGCTAGATGCTAGGTGTATAACTGTAGATATTAGCTAGATGCTAGGTGTATAACTGTAGATATTAGCTAGATGCTAGGTATATAACTGTAGATATTATCTAGATGCTAGGTGTATAACTGTAGATATTATAGAGATGCTAGGTGTATAACTTTATATATTATCTAGATACTAGGTGTATAACTGTAGATATTAGCTAGATGCTAGGTGTATAACTGTAGATATTAGCTAGATGCTAGGTGTATAACTGTAGATATTAGCTAGATACTAGGTGTATAACTGTAGATATTAGCTAGATGCTAGGTGTATAACTGTAGATATTAGCTAGATACTAGGTGTATAACTGTAGATATTAGCTAGATGCTAGGTGTATAACTGTAGATATTAGCTAGATGCTAGGTGTATAACTGTAGATATTAGCTAGATACTAGGTATATAACTGTAGATATTAGCTAGATGCTAGGTGTATAACTGTAGATATTAGCTAGATACTAGGTGTATAACTGTAGATATAAGCTAGATGCTAGGTATATAACTGTAGATATTAGCTAGATACTAGGTGTATGTAGATATTAGCTAGATACTAGGTGTATAACTGTAGATATTAGCTAGATACTAGGTGTATAACTGTAGATATTAGCTAGATGCTAGGTGTATAACTGTAGATATTAGCTAGATACTAGGTGTATAACTGTAGATATAAGCTAGATGCTAGGTATATAACTGTAGATATTAGCTAGATACTAGGTGTATGTAGATATTAGCTAGATACTAGGTGTATAACTGTATATATTATCTAGATACTAGGTGTATAACTGTAGATATTATCTAGATGCTAGGTGTATAACTGTAGATATTATCTAGATGCTAGGTGTATAACTGTAGATATTAGCTAGATGCTAGGTGTATAACTGTAGATATTAGCTAGATGCTAGGTGTATAACTGTAGATATTATCTAGATACTAGGTGTATAACTGTATATATTAGCTAGATACTAGGTGTATAACTGTAGATATTATCTAGATGCTAGGTGTATAACTGTAGATATTAGCTAGATGCTAGGTGTATTACTGTAGATATTATCTAGATACTAGGTGTATAACTGTAGATATTAGCTAGATGCTAGGTGTATTACTGTAGATATTATCTAGATACTAGGTGTATAACTGTAGATATTAGCTAGATGCTAGGTGTATAACTGTAGATATTAGCTAGATGCTAGGTGTATAACTGTAGATATTAGCTAGATGCTAGGTGTATAACTGTAGATATTAGCTAGATACTAGGTGTATAACTGTAGATATTATAGAGATGCTAGGTGTATAACTTTATATATTATCTAGATACTAGGTGTATAACTGTAGATATTAGCTAGATGCTAGGTGTATAACTGTAGATATTAGCTAGATGCTAGGTGTATAACTGTAGATATTATCTAGATGCTAGGTGTATAACTGTAGATATTAGCTAGATACTAGGTGTATAACTGTAGATATTAGCTAGATGCTAGGTGTATAACTGTAGATATTAGCTAGATACTAGGTGTATAACTGTAGATATTATCTAGATGCTAGCTGTATAACTGTAGATATTATCTAGATGCTAGGTGTATAACTGTAGATATTATCTAGATGCTAGGTGTATAACTGTAGATATTATCTAGATGCTAGGTGTATAACTGTAGATATTATCTAGATGCTAGGTGTATAACTGTATATATTATCTAGATGCTAGGTGTATAACTGTAGATATTAGCTAGATGCTAGGTGTATAACTGTAGATATTATCTAGATGCTAGGTGTATAACTGTAGATATTATAGAGATGCTAGGTGTATAACTGTAGATATTATCTAGATGCTAGGTGTGTAACTGTATATATTATCTAGATGCTAGGTGTATAACTGTAGATATTAGCTAGATACTAGGTGTATAACTGTAGATATTAGCTAGATGCTAGGTATATAACTGTAGATATTATCTAGATGCTAGGTGTATAACTGTAGATATTATCTAGATGCTAGGTGTATAACTGTAGATATTAGCTAGATGCTAGGTATATAACTGTAGATATTAGCTAGATACTAGGTGTATAACTGTAGATATTAGCTAGATACTAGGTGTATAACTGTAGATATTAGCTAGATACTAGGTGTATAACTGTAGATATTAGCTAGATACTAGGTGTATAACTGTAGATATTAGCTAGATGCTAGGTGTATAACTGTAGATATTAGCTAGATGCTAGGTGTATAACTAGATATTAGCTAGATACTAGGTATATAACTGTAGATATTAGCTAGATACTAGGTGTATAACTGTAGATATTATCTAGATGCTAGGTGTATAACTAGATATTAGCTAGATACTAGGTGTATAACTGTAGATATTAGCTAGATACTAGGTGTATAACTGTAGATATTAGCTAGATACTAGGTGTATAACTGTAGATATTAGCTAGATGCTAGGTGTATAACTGTAGATATTAGCTATATGCTAGGTGTATAACTGTATATATTATCTAGATGCTAGGTGTATAACTGTAGATATTAGCTAGATACTAGGTGTATAACTGTAGATATTAGCTAGATACTAGGTGTATAACTGTAGATATTAGCTAGATACTAGGTGTATAACTGTAGATATTAGCTAGATACTAGGTGTATAACTGTAGATATTAGCTAGATACTAGGTGTATAACTGTAGATATTAGCTAGATGCTAGGTGTATAACTAGATATTAGCTAGATGCTAGGTGTATAACTAGATATTAGCTAGATACTAGGTATATAACTGTAGATATTAGCTAGATACTAGGTGTATAACTGTAGATATTATCTAGATGCTAGGTGTATAACTAGATATTAGCTAGATACTAGGTGTATAACTGTAGATATTATCTAGATGCTAGGTGTATAACTAGATATTAGCTAGATGCTAGGTGTATAACTGTAGATATTATCTAGATGCTAGGTGTATAACTGTAGATATTAGCTAGATACTAGGTGTATAACTGTAGATATTATCTAGATGCTAGGTGTATAACTGTAGATATTAGCTAGATGCTAGGTGTATAACTGTAGATATTATCTAGATGCTAGGTGTATAACTGTAGATATTATCTAGATGCTAGGTGTATAACTGTAGATATTATCTAGATGCTAGGTGTATAACTGTAGATATTAGCTAGATACTAGGTGTATAACTGTAGATATTAGCTAGATGCTAGGTGTATAACTGTAGATATTATCTAGATGCTAGGTGTATAACTGTAGATATTATCTAGATGCTAGGTGTATAACTGTAGATATTAGCTAGATACTAGGTGTATAACTGTAGATATTAGCTAGATACTAGGTGTATAATGTAGATATTAGCTGGATGCTAGGTATATAACTGTAGATATTATCTAGATGCTAGGTGTATAACTGTATATATTATCTAGATGCTAGGTGTATAACTGTATATATTATCTAGATACTAGGTGTATAACTGTAGATATTATCTAGATGCTAGGTGTATAACTGTAGATATTATCTAGATGCTAGGTGTATAACTGTAGATATTAGCTAGATGCTAGGTGTATAACTGTAGATATTAGCTAGATGCTAGGTGTATAACTGTAGATATTATCTAGATGCTAGGTGTATAACTGTAGATATTAGCTAGATGCTAGGTGTATTACTGTAGATATTATCTAGATACTAGGTGTATAACTGTAGATATTAGCTAGATGCTAGGTGTATAACTGTAGATATTAGCTAGATGCTAGGTGTATAACTGTAGATATTAGCTAGATGCTAGGTATATAACTGTAGATATTATCTAGATGCTAGGTGTATAACTGTAGATATTATAGAGATGCTAGGTGTATAACTTTATATATTATCTAGATACTAGGTGTATAACTGTAGATATTAGCTAGATACTAGGTGTATAACTGTAGATATTAGCTAGATACTAGGTGTATAACTGTAGATATTAGCTAGATGCTAGGTGTATAACTGTAGATATTAGCTAGATACTAGGTGTATAACTGTAGATATTAGCTAGATGCTAGGTGTATAACTGTAGATATTAGCTAGATACTAGGTATATAACTGTAGATATTAGCTAGATGCTAGGTGTATAACTGTAGATATTAGCTAGATACTAGGTGTATAACTGTAGATATAAGCTAGATGCTAGGTATATAACTGTAGATATTAGCTAGATGCTAGGTGTATAACTGTAGATATTACCTAGATGCTAGGTGTATAACTGTAGATATTAGCTAGATACTAGGTGTATAACTGTAGATATTAGCTAGATACTAGGTGTATAATGTAGATATTAGCTAGATGCTAGGTGTATAACTGTAGATATTAGCTAGATGCTAGGTGTATAACTGTAGATATTAGCTAGATACTAGGTGTATAACTGTAGATATTAGCTAGATACTAGGTGTATAACTGTAGATATTAGCTAGATACTAGGTGTATAACTGTAGATATTAGCTAGATGCTAGGTGTATAACTGTAGATATTAGCTAGATGCTAGGTGTATAACTGTAGATATTAGCTAGATACTAGGTGTATAACTGTAGATATTAGCTAGATACTAGGTGTATAACTGTAGATATTAGCTAGATACTAGGTGTATAACTGTAGATATTAGCTAGATGCTAGCTGTATAACTGTAGATATTAGCTAGATACTAGGTGTATAACTGTATATATTAGCTAGATACTAGGTGTATAACTGTAGATATTAGCTAGATACTAGGTGTATAACTGTAGATATTAGCTAGATGCTAGGTATATAACTGTAGATATAAGCTAGATGCTAGGTATATAACTGTAGATATTAGCTAGATGCTAGGTGTATAACTGTAGATATTAGCTAGATGCTAGGTGTATAACTGTAGATATTAGCTAGATACTAGGTGTATAACTGTAGATATTAGCTAGATACTAGGTGTATAACTGTAGATATAAGCTAGATATATAACTGTAGATATAAGCTAGATGCTAGGTATATAACTGTAGATATTAGCTAGATGCTAGGTGTATAACTGTAGATATCTAGATGCTAGGTGTATAACTGTAGATATTATCTAGATGCTAGGTGTATAACTGTAGATATAAGCTAGATGCTAGGTGTATAACTGTAGATATTAGCTAGATGCTAGGTGTATAACTGTAGATATTATCTAGATGCTAGGTGTATAACTGTAGATATTAGCTAGATGCTAGGTGTATAACTGTAGATATAAGCTAGATGCTAGGTGTATAACTGTAGATATTATCTAGATGCTAGGTGTATAACTGTAGATATTATCTAGATGCTAGGTGTATAACTGTAGATATTAGCTAGATGCTAGGTGTATAACTGTAGATATTATTTAGATGCTAGGTGTATAACTGTAGATATTAGCTAGATACTAGGTGTATAACTGTAGATATTATCTAGATGCTAGGTGTATAACTGTAGATATTAGCTAGATGCTAGGTGTATAACTGTAGATATTAGCTAGATGCTAGGTGTATAACTGTAGATATTAGCTAGATGCTAGGTGTATAACTGTAGATATTAGCTAGATGCTAGGTGTATAACTGTAGATATTAGCTAGATACTAGGTGTATAACTGTAGATATTAGCTAGATACTAGGTGTATAACTGTAGATATTAGCTAGATGCTAGGTGTATAACTGTAGATATTAGCTAGATGCTAGGTGTATTACTGTAGATATTAGCTAGATGCTAGGTGTATAACTGTAGATATTAGCTAGATGCTAGGTGTATAACTGTAGATATTAGCTAGATGCTAGGTGTATAACTGTAGATATTAGCTAGATGCTAGGTGTATAACTGTATATATTAGCTAGATGCTAGGTGTATAACTGTAGATATTAGCTAGATGCTAGGTGTATAACTGTACATATTAGCTAGATACTAGGTGTATAACTGTACATATTAGCTAGATGCTAGGTGTATACCTGTAGATATTAGCTAGATGCTAGGTGTATAACTGTAGATATAAGCTAGATGCTAGGTATATAACTGTAGATATTAGCTAGATGCTAGGTGTATAACTGTAGATATTAGCTAGATGCTAGGTGTATATCTACAGTTAGACCTTATATTGTAATATAGGAGTCTCTCACATAAAGAACACTACTTAGTGACATAAACATCTCTCAAGATAAAATTTGCATTTATAAATGTATTTGAGTGGCCTCACCATACTTAAGAGACTTCTTACATCATCTCGCCTAAGCGGAGACCTTTAGACCATCTGACATCTGACCCTATATATTCTACACATCATGTAAACTTAGCTCTGTTACAAAGTGTTGTATTATATGCAGAAAGACACACCTTTTCCTAAAGCCCACTATCAATATCCCTAAAGCATGTAGTATGCAATATATGGGGCAGACTGAAATCTGAGATTTACTCACCAGCAGAGATCTGCACATCTGTCACAAATCTCTCAGGCCGTGGGAATTTCTTGGAACTTGCAGCAAGGTCAGTGATGGCATTCATGCATTTGTCCCACAGAGAGAGCAGAGGCTCAGGGTCTTCCAGTGATCGTACAGAGTCAGTGGGTACAGTCAAGATGATGTTTTCTGTGATCAGCTCAGACCATGGAGATAGGGAATGGCTGATCATATCCTTCCATGACGAGAGGGTTGTCTGACCTGATAATAAGAAAAAGTAATTGGTCTTACAAGCGACATTAGTGGTTATTGCTCCCAATAATGCAAGTTTGTGATCTGCAGAAGTATCATCAGTGGGGGGCAAGTTACAATCAGTATCATCAGTGGGGGGCAAGTTACAATCAGTATCATCAGTGAGGGGCAAGTTACAATGATTACTATATCTGTTACATCTGGAGCTCCTATCAGAGCATTTCAGTTGTCCTTAGAGTCCATTCAAACATTCTGCCTTGATTATAGTAATTCATTGGGATACATTATTTTACCTTGAATTGTTAAATATTAATCACTACAAACCAGTACAATCTGAGATTAGTCAATTCTTTTTTTTCATGTTTTCTAAATGTAAAATATTGTCAGTATTAAAATGTCCCTTCATGGCTCTGACAGATTGTCAGACATATATATGTGTCGGGTAGATATAACTAAGTGCCTCTATTTAGTAATGAAGTGGTTAAAGAGGCAGAAAGTAATAGACTGATCACATAATTGTATAACTTTCTGTTCCCATAACACATTTTTCTGTAATAACTTGTAAATGACATCATACCGATCAGTATAATAAAAGCTATAACTACTTACTGCAGTACTCACACCTGCCTGTCTGCCTATCACTTATGGATCTGTCTGTTTATCCATATCTTACTCCCGCTCTCTCTGTCATTATGTGTGTTTTATTTTCTTATATTTACTAAATTAAATTAATAGTATTAAATTACAATGTTAACATGTAAATCTATTCATTTTTAGTAATAGCTTCATCTTCTCTGCCCTTCAGTAATTAAATAGTTCACAGAAAGATCAATTAACTCATTGTCAGACCTTCTTGGTAAACCACAGAATGAATCTGGGGAGTTGTCTGCAGGTGCCAAGTAACGCCATCAGTAGCATGAACATGTTGTATGATCTGATATTTTTGTGGAAAGGGACTATAGACCACAAGAGGTATTATTAGTGCACCTCCTCATTATTATCTTAAACAAGACCTGACTCTTACAAACAGGCATCCTTATATATTATTTCTGAAAGGGACATTCTATATATTCTATAGATTTATAATTTGTACAGTATCTATAATAATTTTTATAATTAATATTTTTAATATTTTATATGTAATATTTCAACAAAGCGCCTTTAGATAACTACGATTTCTGGTGCGCTAAAACGACACTGTGTTAGGCCTACATTTTGTTATATATTTAATAATGAAAATTAATTTATTTCTATGTGTAGAAAATATGTGTAACGCGTTTCGGGTTTCTCAATGTAGGTGTAACGTATGTCGGGTTAGTGCACATAAAAACGTAGTTATATTAAGGCGCATTATTGAGGTATTACATATAAAATATAAAAAAATATTATAGACACTAACAATTATAAATAATCCATAGACTGTTGCTGTGACCATCATGTGCTGCTACTATTTAGTGAGCGCAAGTAGCGAGCCGTCACTAAACTGTAGAGTACTGAGTATGATTTGGTTACTAAAGTAAAGCTGTTGCATGAGAAAGAAACGTTAGTGCTATTTTGTTTGTGTAGCGGCTACATTTTATCGTAAAGCATGGGATCTAGACTTCAGGAGGTAAGTAGATTGGGTGTGTGAACCTTTTGGCTAATCACACAGGGGTGGGGCTGTTTTATTTGGCGAACGCTGAATCACTGAGAGCATCAACCATGGACAAACCACAGTTTCTGCAATTTTCCGGATTATGAGCTATAATGTTTTTGGCCATGCACACTCACTGATTAAACAATGGGCCATAACATTTAATTACATTGCTTCTGCTGGTTGGAGTATGACAACATAAGATTAGTGATGAATCAGGTTGCATATACTTACCATGAATAAAGGTCGGGGCTGGCTCTGCTCCATACACTGTAACTGGGATCATCCCCAATTCTTTCTTCTCTTTAACAATGATATAAAGAAGTCCTCCCCAGAAGCATGACACAGACATCTTCTCACAATCAACACACAATCTGCGGGTCACCACTGGTGCACGGCATAACTTGTCTGCGCTGCTCAGGTCATCAGTGTGACAACCAACTTGCACCTGTGTATAGAGAAGATCAGTCACATTTACAGTGTATTCTTCTCTTTAGTCCACTCACTCACACAGTCAGTTTTTTCTCTATGTCGTAGTCCTCTGCTGAATCCAGTGCTCCAAAAGGAATTAAACTCTTATTGCTTATTGTGATAAAAAAAATCACAAGAGTGGATTGGCTCCATTTTGACAGAAAGCCAAGGCATAATCTTAATTTGCTAACCTGATTAAACAATCAGGATCTCTATATTTTCTAGAAAAAGAGGGGCAGACACCTTATGTTACAAACTGCTATTTGTAACTGGCCCTTTAAATGAAAAATTGCCCTGCTTCCATGGATCGTGGAGAAGCCTATTTGCCAGCCTCCTTCCTCATGACTATGGCCCCTGGAAGATTGTGCCCCTGAGAACATATGAACTTTTATTGGGTGTGTATGGCCCTTTAAGAACCGTCTGGGGACATATTGTGACTTTGGTGAACAATGCCCCTTTAAGACTATGTCCCCAGACCTGTAAAATAGCTTTCCCTGGCTTTCTCCCACTTGGTTCAGTGAATGGGACTTGCTGAGCCAGGTGCCACATAGGCAGAGTGTTCCACAGAGGGGGAGCACTGTTACAGAGGCATTGGTTTTCATTGTGTGCCATTAAGAGTTAATTTTGTTAAGCTTCAAGAAGCTTTCTAAATGCAAGTTTGCTGGGATCAGCTCTAATTAAGTTTAGTGATAAAACATTCCCATTGTCTAATCAGACTGCTAGTGATAAGGTGGACTGCATTGTTTTATTGTGTGTAATGTTATCTGCTGACGTAATGTTGTGGCCTGTCAAAGGGCGTTGCCTCTCTATCTAAATGCATCAAATGCGTGATTGGGGATTTTATGCCTCCCCCTGAGAGTTTCTTTTTTGCATGTAACCTCAATAAAAACCAGGCTGTGTGTTCCAGCACATCAGACCTATTTTGACCCTCTAACTTGCAGCTTTGACTCATGTTTGTAGGGGACAGCTATATCACTACAGGGATTGCTATGTTTTTCATACTCCCTTAGCTACAGGGATTGCTACAGAAGGAAGAGGTTCACCTACTGGAGCCTGGTCGTAGGTCCAGGGCGCAGAGCAGACGGTGAGATACCAGCCCAGCAGCGGTGGTTAATAGAGTCTGCATTACTTATGGTGGCTACGCAGCAGTTATGGTGACTACGGTGCTGCTGCTCCTTTGGTGAGCGCTAGGAGCATCCTTTTCTATGGTCCAACCTCCAGCCAGCCTGGAGGCAACCGTAACATTTGGCGGCCGCGGTGGGATAGCGTCCTAGCGCAAGTAGCAGCACCCCAACAGCACTGGTATCGTAGGAGAGTTATTGAGGGCAACGCTAGCCACTGCGCAGCGTCCCTACCTACAGCAGCATGGAGCTGACAAGATACTGGTCAGAACCCTGTGAAGAGCACCTCAACCGGATCCGTCGCTATGAGGGCGCGGATTTCGTTCCAGAGGTAAAGAGGCGGCTAGTCCGATATGGTCCAGACCCTGTGCAGGAGGTAATCAGTCGCATCATCTGGGAATTGGATACGGAGAACAAAGCGACACGAGCCTTTGAGCGCCAACTGTGGAGTTTGAGGGTATGGACACCTAGTCTCCAGCGAGAAAGTGAGTTACAGGGAGAGGAGAGCAGCGACCTCCCTCCCCAGCAGCAGTATACCGTGCAGAGGGAAGAGACAACCGGTCTCCTTCCCCAACCAGAGATACCAGAGGCAGCAGGCCTCATAGACTGGTCCTGGGAGGACCCCCAGCAGGCAGGTGGAGATGGGACCGCAGTCTCTCTACCAGCCCTACAGGGATGCTGGGCAGGCGGCCCAGATCCCCAGCGACAGACCCAGCTACAGGGAGGGGAGAGCATCGACCTCCCTCCCCAGCCGGAGTGTGCCTTCCAGGGAGAGGAGACAACTGGTCTCTCTCCCCAGCCGCAGCATGTTCCACAGGAAGCGGAGAGCATCGACCTCCCTTCCCAACGGCCGCCAGAGTATCAGGAAGAGGAGGTAAGCCAATCTCCCCCTCCCCAGCTAACTCCTAACTTGGGCCCAGGGTTAACAGTGGAGATGTTAACCCCCACTGACCCCCACGTTCCCTTTGCCACCGGGCAGGACTATGCCCCAATTCCCCCAGCAGAAGAGCTGGCATCAGGACAGAGCGCTGCTGGCCTCTGCCCTACAGACCCCCTTGTTACAGAACTGGCCTGCAAACCCCTCACCCCAGCAGAAGCGCTGGCACCAGGGCAGAGTGCCGCTGGCGTCTGCCCCCCAAGTACCATCAGCTATTTGCCCAGCTGCGCCAGGAAGGCCGAGGATGCTACACTTTCATCCTACAACCTGGAACCTACAGGCCAGTACTACGTATTGTGGGGGGGCTACTTTGCTGCTAATGTTTATTTGTGGGTGGGTTGCGAGACTAACTTAGGCACTGACCGACAGAAGGTCAGGTGCCTGGTTAGTCTCCCTCCAAAAGGGGAGATATGTTACAAACTGCTATTTGTAACTGGCCCTTTAAATGAAAAATTGCCCTGCTTCCATGGATCATGGAGAAGCCTATTTGCCAGCCTCCTTCCTCATGACTATGGCCCCTGGAAGATTGTGCCCCTGAGAACATATTAACTTTTATTGGGTGTGTATGGCCCTTTAAGAACCATCTGGGGACATATTGTGACTTTGGTGAACAATGCCCCTTTAAGACTATGTCCCCAAACCTGTAAAATAGCTTGTCCCTGGCTTTCTCCCACTTGGTTCAGTGAATGGGACTTGCTGAGCCAGGTGCCACACAGGCAGAGTGTTCCACAGAGGGGGAGCACTGTTACAGAGGCATTGGTTTTCATTGTGTGCCATTAAGAGTTAATTTTGTTGAGCTTCAAGAAGCTTTCTAAATGCAAGTTTGCTGGGATCAGCTCTAATTAAGTTTAGTGATAAAACATTCCCATTGTCTAATCAGACTGCTAGTGATAAGGTGGACTGCATTGTTTTATTGTGTGTAATGTTATCTGCTGAAGTAATGTTGTGGCCTGTCAAAGGGCGTTGCCTCTCTATCTAAATGCATCAAATGCGTGATTGGGGATTTTATGCCTCCCCCTGAGAGTTTCTTTTTTGCATGTAACCTCAATAAAAACCAGGCTGTGTGTTCCAGCACATCAGACCTATTTTGACCCTCTAACGTGCAGCTTTGACTCATGTTTGTAGGGGACAGCTATATCACTACAGGGATTGCTATGTTTTTCATACTCCCTTAGCTACAGGGAATGCTACAGAAGGAAGAGGTTCACCTACTGGAGCCTGGTCGTAGGTCCAGGGCGCAGAGCAGACGGCGAGATACCAGCCCGGCAGCGGTGGTTAATAGAGTCTGCATTACTTATGGTGGCTACGCAGCAGTTATGGTGACTACAGTGCTGCTGCTCCTTTGGTGAGCGCTAGGAGCATCCTTTTCTACGGTCCAACCTCCAGCCAGCCTGGAGGCAACCATAACACCTTAGAAGCACAATAAGCTGCAAGGTCTAAGATGAAAATGACCTGTTGCTGGTAGATGTAAGTGGGTGGTGATGGAGAATTGGATCATGTAAAGAAGGTTTACCAATGGAAGGTATGGGTGGGGTATCATATAGTTGTTGTTTTCCAGCTCTGCTGAACCTGTTGGCACTCTACAAATACCTGATGATAATAATAATAATAATTTTGTTTGTTTTTTGGGTTTGGGATAGGGGTCTACCAGCAAGAAAAAAGCAATGGGGGGGGGGTCAGTCATTTACATTTGGAGAGTATAATTCTGCTTAACATAGTTGAGGGTTTTCAGGACCTGTGTGTTTAGGTTATTTGCTCTTTGGTGAGTGTAGTGATTAGGGTTAACATGGAGGGGGTTCAGGACAACACTATTTGTTATTTGTGGTATGGAGAAGATGTTATTCAGGGTAATTAGGGTGGTAGGTTGTGTGCAACTTCAAATTAGCAATTATTTTTTGAAGATAACAATGATGCTCCTTTATCAAGAGGTGTTGTCTGTTTCCAAATAACTAATCTCCAAAGTTATCTTATTTCACCATCTTTTTCATTTATTTTTATTCAGTTACCCTGTTTGATTCTATAAACAAAACCTGAGGATAAAATTATAAAGCAGATGTTTTGTTCTGTCAGTTACCTCAAGGCCTTTCCCCATAACTGTGGCTGGGAACAGAAGAGTCGCTGTTCTTCTGGGTGGAAGATAAAGTCCTGTGCTTCTCCAGGCATCATGACCTGTGGGAGGGGGTCAGTATATTATAGACAGATGCTGCTAATCAGGGAATACGTGAGTCTGACTCATTTGCGGTTACTTGGCTGTAACTTTTCTCAATCTATAAATCTACTCTACAATCTCTGCAATAGGACTGATACTAAAGTGCCCCCACCGAAATACAGTTTAACCTAGTTTCTTGATATTAACGGCTATATGGTTATCAAAACACCGCTCAAGTTAAATCAATAGCGTTCTTATTCTTGCGCTCATATAACAAGCTGAAAGTAAACATTTAGCGCTTAATAGCGCAGCCTTGCTAAATCCCTCTCCTCATAGACTTCTATGGGACGCTTTACAAAACACTGTTCTGGATTTCACTCGAGTGGTAACCTGAAGGTGTACTAAAGTGTACACACATACATTCACACATAAAAATATACACACATAAACATACACACGCACACCTATGCACACACACATATATATAGTATATATATATATATATACACACATACATACAAATATAAACCAGCACCTATATACATTCACACATACAATATATACACACATAAACACTGCTGCTAAGGATCCGTGCATCAGGAAAGCCAGCTCCGCACCTCCGCTCCGTGCCGCCTTCGTTCCGGATGAAGATAGAAGATGATGGAGCCGCCTGGAAGAAGACCTTTTCCGCCGGACTTCAGTAACGGTGAGTACCTATTTGGGGCTAAGTTTTAGGATTTTTAAAAAAAAATTATTTTTAAGATTAGGGATTTTATTGGGCTGTAAACCAGCTGAATGCCCTTTTCCGCATAAAAATTTGCCTTTAGGGGCAATGGGTAGTTTTTTTTTTTTTTTTGTGTTAGGTTTTTTTTGGGGGGGGGGTTTGATAGGTTTTTACTTTTTAGGGGGGACTAAGTATTTTTTTAAACGTAAAAGAGCTGTTTAACTTAGGGCAATATCCTACAAGGGCTATAGGTAGTTTAGATTAGGGGGTGTTTTTATTTTGGGGGGCTAAATTTTTGATAATTTTGTTTATTATTTTATGTAATGTTAGACTTTTTTATTTTTTGTAATGTTAGATAAATTTTTTGTAATTTAATGTTAGGATTTTTTATTTTCAGTGTAATTTAGTAGTAATTGGGCTTAATTTAGGGGGTGTTAGGCTAGGGGACTTAGTAATTAGATATTTGCGTTGTAGGGGGATGGGGGTTTAGGAGTTAATAGGTTAATTAGGTTTATTGCGATGTGGGGGTTGGCGGTTTAGGGATTAATAGGTTAATTAGGTTTATTGCGATGTGGGGGTTTGTCGGTTTAGGGGTTAATAGTATAATTAGTCAGCGTTTTAGGGTTTGACAGTTTTGGGGTTAATATTGTAATTTATTTAGTTGGGGTTGTGGGAGTTTGCTGTTGTAAGAGTTAGGTAGTTTCTGTTATGGTAGTTTAGGGGTTAGCTTTTTTTGTCTATACTTAGTACTGGCGGTTATTTTTTTTTTCTTAATACTTTGTGATAGAGGTTATTTTTTTTAATACTTCGTGCGGGCGGTTAGTTTTTTTTTTTATTTCTTGCAGGCAGTTACGTGATTTTTTTTTTAAGGCTTGGTTTGCCTACGCTGCATCCAGGTGGATTCTGAAAATGGCAGGGTGGTGAAAGAATTCATACATACAAATATACACATAATAACATATACACACCTATATACATGCTGTCATGAACCAAGCCTCCAGACTAAAAAGAAAAAGAAAAGTTCTGGGAGGCATTCTGCTAAGAAGGGCTCTGTGGTTGCTATTTCTGTTTGCTTACATGTTGAGCCACAGCCAGTTCTAGCAGTAGCATGGATCTTAAAAGATCTGATAAATAACTATTTGCCTTACTTGTTATTACACCTGTGCAACACACAGGTGTTCTCAATTCTGGAATTAATCAGAACCAACCCTGTGCAAAACCTCCCTATTTAAGGATGGCTTTTAGTCTGCATTTTTGTCTTCACATTGGATCTGTTTTGTCAAGTCAGAACCTGTTTCCTGTACTTCTTTGGAGAAAGATTTCCTTTGCACCTGTTTACAAGGTATTACCAGGAGAAAGACTTTACCTTTAAACCTGTTACCTGTTTACAAGTTGTTTTCTGCCTTGTGCAAATCTTACATTTCAGTTATTACCAGGAGAAAGACTTTCCTTTTTGAATCTGCATCTCTGCTTACTTTGTTTGTTTATTTTCACTCCTGCTGTATGTGGTCTTAACATACCTGAGTAGCATTTTTAAATATTCTGCAAGTATTTGCTTAAACAAAGTATTTTGTTGTTTAAATAAATTTATTTTCATTTTCAATCAGTATGGCTTCTACTAATCTTCCTTTAAAGCAACTGTTCCAGACAATGAGGCTCTCACATGATATCCTGAGACAGAACATGACAGAATGTGAAGACCTTAAAAGAGAGCCCTCTGGGATTATTGCTGTATTGGAATCAGTGTTAAAGTTTATTAAGGACATACTCATTAACTTTATGGAGCTGGTGGAAATGTTATCTCTCCCAACCGAAACCTTGTCTAAAGTTACCTCCCAAACAAGGAAAGGTTTTAAAGAACCCTTAACAGAAGAGGAGAAGACTCGGCGAAGACAGCTTAACCTCTGTTTCTATTGTGGGGGAACTGGTCACCGCATCACAGGGTGTCCAGTAAGACCCCCTAGAGGATCAAGTCGAGATATAGCCAAGTTTAAAATGGACTCTGATGTTAAGGGAACAAATTATTCTTCCACTAGCAAACTTAATGATACCCCTGGAGATGACCCAGCTATGGATAATACATCTATTCTACAAACAACCATTTCTAACACACTTCAAGAAATGGTACCTGATTTGAAACAGATGGTCATTGGCAGTACAACTTCAACTACATCCACTACCCATGTCACTGCCTCTGTTTCTGCATCTACCACATTGGGGAACTCTGCAAAAACACCTCCTGGAAATCCTGCACATTACCTTGTTTCTGCCCTGGTTGGAGATCCATGACACATGCACACATACAAATATATACATACACACATATAAATATACATGCACATACATACATAGTATATATGTATAGAATACACTGTATATATATACATATATAAACACACATATATATACACACATACGAATATACATACAAACGCATAAATACATAAATATACACACAAAGATATATACACACACATACAAATATATATGCACATATATACATACACACAACTAACACCGTGCACTACTAATGTCCTACACAACTAACACAATTCACTACTAATGTCCTACACAGCTAACACCGTGCGCTACTAATGTCCTACACAGCTAACACCGTGCGCTACTAATGTCCTACACAGCTAACACCGTGCGCTACTAATGTCCTACACAGCTAACACCGTGCGCTACTAATGTCCTACACAGCTAACAGTGTGCACTACTAATGTCCTACACAGCTAATACTGTGCACTAATAATCTCCTACACAGCTAACAGTGTGCACTACTAATGTCCTACACAGCTAACACCGAGCACTACTAATCTACACAACTAACACCGTACGCTACTAATCTCCTACACAGCTAACAGTGTGCATTACTAATGTCCTACACAGCTAACACCGTGCGCTACTAATGTCCTACACAGCTAACACCGTGCGCTACTAATGTCCTACACAGCTAACACCGTGCGCTACTAATGTCCTACACAACTAACACTGTGCACTACTAATGTCCTACACAGCTAACACCGTGCACTAATAATGTCCTACTTAGCTAACGTGTACTACTAATGTCCTACACAGCTAACACCATGCACTACTAATGTCCTACACAGCTAACACCGTGCAGTACTAATCTCCTACGCAACTAACACCGTGCAGTACTAATCTCCTACACAACTAACACTGTGCACTACTAATGTCCTACACAGCTAACAATGTGCACTGCTAATGTCCTACACAGCTAACACCGTGCGCTACTAATGTCCTACACAGCTAACACCGTGCGCTACTAATGTCCTACACAGCTAACACCGTGCGCTACTAATGTCCTACACAGCTAACACTGTGCACTACTAATCTACTACACAACTAACACTGTGCACTAATAATGTCCTACACAACTAACACTGTGCACTACTAATGTCCTACACAACTAACACTGTGCACTACTAATGTCTTACACAGCTAACACTGTGCACTACTAATGTCCTACACAGCTAACACTGTGCTCTACTAATGTCCTACACAGCTAACACTGTGCTCTACTAATGTCCTACACAGCTAACACTGTGCTCTACTAATGTCCTACACAGCTAACACTGTGCACTACTAATGTGCTACACAGCTAACACAGTGCACTACTAACATTGTGCACTACTAATGTCCTACACAACTAACACTGTGCACTACTAATGTCCTACACAACTAACACTCTGCACTACTAATGTCCTACATAGCTGTGTAGGACATTAGTAGTGCACTGTGATAGCTGTGTAGGACATTAGTAGTGCACAGTGTTAGCTGTGTAGGACATTAGAAGTGCACAGTGTTAGTTGTGTAGAACATTAGAAGTGCACGGTGTTAGCTAACACCCTGCACTACTAATGTCCTACACAGCTAACACCCTGCACTACTAATGTCCTACACAGCTAACACCGTGCACTACTAATGTCCTACACAGCTAACACCCTGCACTACTAATGTCCTACACAGCTAACACCCTGCACTACAAATGTCCTACACAGCTAACACCGTGCACTTCTAATGTCCTACACAGCTAATACTGTGCACTACTAATGTCCTACACAGCTAATACTGTGCACTACTAATGTCCTACACAGCTAACACAGTGCACTACAAATGTCCTACACAGCTAACACCGTGCACTTCTAATGTCCTACACAGCTAATACTGTGCACTACTAATGTCCTACACAGCTAACACAGTGCACTACTAATGTCCTACACAGCTAACACCGTGCACTACTAATGTCCTACAAAGCTAACACTGTGCACTACTAATGTCCTACACAGCTAACACTGTGCACTACTAATGTCCTACACAGCTCACACAGTGCACTACTAATGTCTTACACAGCTAATACTGTGCACTACTAATGTCCTTCACAGCTAACACAGTGCACTACTAATGTCCTACACAGCTAACACAGTGCACTACTAATGTCCTACACAGCTAACACCGTGCACTACTAATGTCCTACAAAGCTAACACTGTGCACTACTAATGTCCTACACAGCTAACACTGTGCACTACTAATGTCCTACACAGCTCACACAGTGCACTACTAATGTCTTACACAGCTAATACTGTGCACTACTAATGTCCTTCACAGCTAACACAGTGCACTACTAATGTCCTACACAACTAACATTGTGCACTACTAATGTCCTACACAACTAACATTGTGCACTACTAATGTCCTACACAACTAACACTGTGCACTACTAATGTCCTACACAACTAACACTGTGCACTACTAATGTCCTACACAACTAACACTGTGCACTACTAATGTCCTACACAGCTAACACTGTGCACTACTAATGTCCTACACAGCTCACACAGTGCACTACTAATGTCTTACACAGCTAATACTGTGCACTACTAATGTCCTTCACAGCTAACACAGTGCACTACTAATGTCCTACACAACTAACATTGTGCACTACTAATGTCCTACACAACTAACATTGTGCACTACTAATGTCCTACACAACTAACACTGTGCACTACTAATGTCCTACACAACTAACACTGTGCACTACAAATGTCCTACACAGCTAACACAGTGCACTACTAATGTCCTACACAGCTAACACCGTGCACTACTAATGTCCTACACAACTAACACTGTGCACTACTAATGTCCTACAGAACTAACACTGTGCACTACTAATGTCCTACAGAACTAACACTGTGCACTACTAATGTCCTACACAACTAACACTGTGCACTACTAATGTCCTACACAACTAACACTGTGCACTACTAATGTCCTACACAGCTAACACTGTGCGCTACTAACGTCCTACACAGCTAACACCGTGCGCTACTAACGTCCTACACAGCTAACACCGTGCGCTACTAACGTCCTACACAGCTAACACCGTGCGCTACTAATCTCCTACTCATCATCGGTCAATAGATCTACCACTATTATCAACACTGACTTGTCTGCTTTTTGTTAACTGTTATACAAAGTAGCACAAACTTCCAGTATCTGGTCTCTATCCCACTCATTCTATAAAGATAGAAGCATGAGCCTGAATAATCAATAGTCAGTTTCTTCTCCATCATCAATCTTCTTGTTTTCTCAGCACCCCATAACCTCCTATCACTCCATGTTTCCTGTCATTCTTCTCACCTTTCTTATTACCAGCCACACGTGCTTTGTGATATCTGTTAATTCAAGCTTTTAGAATACACAAAATGTTTGACACCTACTTTTTTACCAATAATTCCTTTCCCATATCTGACTTTAAATTACTCTGCCTCTTCCTCTTAGTTTTTAATCTAGGATAGCCCATCACACTTTATACTAATAAGCTGTAGAAATCCTACACCTTTTTTCTGTATCTTGCTGAGTTTGGCTATGGCCATCATTGCTGCAACAAATTCAGGTCCACAAACCTACACTCCTCAAACAACACACTCTCTCTACTCTCTTATTTTGTTCCTACCTTTTCACCTCAATATATCATTGTTAACCAAAGTTGTAGATTTCTATTTAATCTGACTGGTCCACGACCCAGATCTTTTAAGCATTCGACTATCACTTTCTCCTGACGATAACTTTTATTGTACCAGGTTTTAAAGTATGTTTTAAAAAGTACACTATATATTTAAAAGTACAAAAAAAAATACAATACCTGGGTTTGTACCATCAATTTGCACGGTTACTGAAGAATAATTTTCATCGAGTTCTTGAGAATCCACGCTCAAACAACTGACCTCATAAGCCAAACACACCATCAATGCTTCTTTGGATCCACTTTCCACGGGACACTGTTTGCTGATATTTGGCATCTCACAATTCTGCATCCTATGAATCAACTTTTGCTGTATAGCAGAAATCAGAGGGCCACCTGGAAGCCTCATGAATCTTGAGACATCCTGTCTAAATCTGGGAAGCCAGTAGCTCAGTGGGGGTTTAAAATCTGCTCCACTTTTTAAGTCAATAAGCAACTGACTAAGAGCTTTACGGAAAATATAACATTTTGAGGCTTCATCAGGATTTAAGGCCTTATAATTGTCTTGTTTAACAGTGCTTGTCAGAATACTGATTCCTAATTTATTCAGGATCTTGTTGCCTGGGTAATCAGAAAGCACCTCACGACTTGAATTCTGATAGGACCAATACCATGCATGACCTGCAATAAAGAGACCACCTCCTTCTGCTACAAACTTCTGGATGGCTTCTGCCTCATGGTTACTATATGAGTCACAGCAGTACACACTGATATCAGCAACCAGATTTGTCACCTTGCTGGGGACATTTTCTTGCTGCAATAGTTTGTAGAGATTTTGAACACTCTTGTTAACACCAATCTGTCCCTTCCTCCCCTTGTCCAACCATGATATGGCATTCAGAATAAATTGCTGGAGTTGTGGTGATGACAGTTGACTTTCATGTGTTCCTACAACTACTCGACCTTTACCATAATATGCACCAGCCAGAAAACATTGATTCGTACCACTCAGACCAATAGGAAATGTCAAAGCCCCATGCAGAAGTAGTTCTGAGGGTAAAGCTTCTCCACTAATGTTCAGATGAGACACACCTTGCAGAAGATGCTTCAGATCAGAGGAGAAGTCAGTTCTGTGGGATATAGGAAAGCCATTAATGGGACATTAAATGATAGATTTCTTGCACCACCCTCATATGGAACCTAGGTTACACTGCAGATAGCTGAAGAATTGCTGCACATATGCAAATAGCTCAGTACTGGAATGTAGTGAAAGATAGATTTCAACATGGCGGCACACATGACTGGAAAGAGGCCTTAATAACCTCAATACTGTGCTTATAAATGTATTTAGGGCTAGATTAAGAGTGGAGCAGAAATTAGTGCTTTTGCTAGAGTGCCACTGGCACTAAAAGTAAACTTAAACTATCGCGCGCAAACTCGAATTGCCATAAGACCTCTACTCTAATATACCCTAAACTGCCACATAGCCCACCGCAAAAGACCCCACTACACTATTAACCCCTAAACTGCCACCCCCTCACATCACAAAGTAATCCAATACACTATCAACCCCTAAACTGCCAGCCCCCAACATCGCAAAGTAACCAACTACACCAGGGGTCAACAACTTTGGACCAGATGTTTTGGAAATACATTTTCCATGGTGCTCAGACAGCCTAAAGAGTGTCTCATCATGGGAAAGGCAGTTCCAAAACATCTGGGGGCCCAGGGCTGCTGACCCCAGCACCTTTTGTAGGGCATTGCCCTAAAGTGAGCCAGCTCTTTTTCTTAGAAATAAACTGCCAAATTCTAAAATTAAACCCCCCCCCCCAAAAAAAAACACTTTCTTAAAAAAACCTACTTTAAAAAGTGCCCTAAAAAGCTTTCACTCTATTGGCTGATTTGTATTTAAACATGCAAATTAGCCTATGGGAATGTGAGGGTAGCCCTACTGTATATAAAAGGGTACCACGCATTCAAAAATAAGTGAGCGGCTGGTGACCGCATGAAGAGGACCTCTGTGTTGAAGATCTGAAGATGGATGAAAATAAGAAGAAGGACCACCACCGGGATGAAGATGGAGCTCCGCCATCATCTTTGGCGAGTGCCATATTGGGGTTTAGTATTCGTTTTTTGTTTGTTTTTTTTTGGGGTGGGTTTTTTTTTATTTTAAAAATTAGGGATGTTTTCCCCTCTAGGCAGCAAAACAGTTAAATGCCCTTTTAAGGGCACTTTTTTGAGTAGGTTTTTTTAAAATAGTTTTTTTTGGCGGAGGGTTAATGTTAGAAGTTGGTAGTTTTGTTTTAAGAAAAAGAGCTGGTTAACATTAGGGTAATACCCTACAAAAGGCCCTTTTAAGGGCTATTTGCAGTTTAGTGATCAAATAGTTTCTTTTATTTTGGGGTGTTTTTTTGGAGGTTTTACAATAGGCATAACTTTTTTTTTTTTTTTTTTTTTTTTTTTTTTAGGGGTTTATAGTGTAGTGGGGACTTTGCGATGTGGGGTGCTGCCGTTTTAGTGGTTGAAAGTGTTGTTTAGTGCAACTTTTTCCTCTGGACAAACGTTTGAGTGGTAAAAGCGATTGCTCGATCACATTTACTTTTTAATACAAGCGCATATTACCACTCAACGCTACTCATAGAAAATTTGAGGAGAGTAAATGACCGCAATTTTGCGAAAACTAATTTACAGTAGTTTTAACAACACGCCACTTATAATATGGATTTGAGCGTAAAGAACAATGCGATCTCACGATCAGGTTTATGCTCCTCAAGCTAATGATAGCGCTCCACTCGTAATCTAGACCTTAGTGTTTAGAGCCCCTTTAACCTAGTAAGTGGGGTACTATTAACATTATAATATTAACCAAAATTTGTATCTACTTTATTTCTGGAAAAATGTGAAAATGCACAGAAGATTTCCGGAGTTACACTATCTCATGTAAAGGAGATTTTTAGGAACCAGGGGAACCAACCATCATAGCTGTACAGTATATGGATAACATAGGTTTTATGCTCGATCAGATCGACACACGTACATTTAGCCATAGACATATGCATTCAGCGTTTGTATAAATGGATGCAAAATATTGCTGTGAGTTGCAGCATTCGTCATCTTTTTGAAGCTGGACTTATTTGTTTAATAGCACAAATCCAGATCTTTGTACGTTGCACAACTACACCAATAAATACGGCCCTGAAAAGATCCAAATGCCACTACCCACTGCCATATTCCTCATCCATTTATACAAATGAATGCCAGATGCACATTATGTTTCTTGAAAGTGAGCAGACAAATCCTGTAATTACTTAAACCACAGGATGTTATGGTTTGGGAATGGCAAACCCAGAGTGATCTGACAGACCAAATAAGGCCCAGCTCTCTTTAAACCAAAAAGAAGTCTTCTTCTTCAATGTGATTAAAATGATATAAAACTGTCTGGCTCATGGTTGTAATAAAGTACTAAGCGGTAGCCTATACTTAGTAAAAAATAATTCCTATATGTATGATTAACACAATCTGGTTTTTATGTTTACATTGATTTGACATATTTTTTAGTAAAGAGAGTCTGTTTGTATACCTTTAAAGAAATATGAAACTGTGCTGCTTTAGTAAAAAAAATTAAAAAAAATGGAAGTAAGCTTATAACAAAACAGATTGTGTTAATAATACATATTGCTATAAGGCACCACTTAGTGCTTTTTTATTACAACAATGAACCAGACAGTTTTATACCCCTTTAAAAGGGACATTAAACACTTTATGATGCTAATATAAATTGATAAATCATATATATATAAAAAAAATGGAAAAAAAGAGACTAAGCGCCAAGGACTAGTACCTCTAGCTTCCAACAAAAGGCCTCCTAGCTGGCCAAAGGAGAAGTCAGAATGATTAGATGTGTACAAAGCGCCTATATAGGCTGAGGTGACTGTAGATGTGGAGATAAATTGGGAGGGATAGAGAAACTAGCAAATTCGTGGTCTTATGGTGATCTATGTGAAGGAAAGCTGACTGATCTAGATTGGTGGTTTTCTCTTAAAAAGTATTTTTAATACAGTCACATAATAATAATAATTCGACGATCAGATATATGTGAGCAGTTATAAAATTGTATATAATCACAGTAGAATTAAATCACAATCAATAGTAGCAGTTATAAAATTGTATATTATCACAGTAGAATAAAATCACAATCAATAATAGCAATATAAAATCATGGATCCATGATATTGATAGGGGGTAAGACAATGGCTTGACAATGAGATGTGGCTTGCGTGATATATAGGTGATCTAAAATCAACTCTTATGTCAGGGTTGTTGGGTGATTAATCAGACATAAATATGTAAATGCAACAATCAGTGTACAGGCTTGCACTTGATAACAAACGGTAATGTTAGCAGGCTAATATATCCAGATATGATTGTAGTTAGTTTCTGGGGATATTGGATGCCTGATATCCCATATATACAGGGAGTGCAGAATTATTAGGCAAGTTGTATTTTTGAGGATTAATTTTATTATTGAACAACCATGTTCTCAATGAACCCAAAAAACTCATTAATATCAAAGCTGAATAGTTTTGGAAGTAGTTTTTAGTTTGTTTTTAGTTATAGCTATTTTAGGGGGATATCTGTGTGTGCAGGTGACTATTACTGTGCATAATTATTAGGCAACTTAACAAAAAACAAATATATACCCATTTCAATTATTTATTTTTACCAGTGAAACCAATATAACATCTCAACATTCACAAATATACATTTCTGACATTCAAAAACAAAACAAAAACAAATCAGTGACCAATATAGCCACCTTTCTTTGCAAGGACACTCAAAAGCCTGCCATCCATGGATTCTGTCAGTGTTTTGATCTGTTCACCATCAACATTGCGTGCAGCAGCAGCAACCACAGCCTCCCAGACACTGTTCAGAGAGGTGTACTGTTTTCCCTCCTTGTAAATCTCACATCTGATGATGGACCACAGGTACTCAATGGGGTTCAGATCAGGTGAACAAGGAGGCCATGTCATTAGATTTTCTTCTTTTATACCCTTTCTTGCCAGCCACGCTGTGGAGTACTTGGACGCGTGTGATGGAGCATTGTCCTGCATGAAAATCATGTTTTTCTTGAAGGATGCAGACTTCTTCCTGTACCACTGCTTGAAGAAGGTGTCTTCCAGAAACTGGCAGTAGGACTGGGAGTTGAGCTTGACTCCATCCTCAACCCGAAAAGGCCCCACAAGCTCATCTTTGATGATACCCGCCCAAACCAGTACTCCACCTCCACCTTGCTGGCGTCTGAGTCGGACTGGAGCTCTCTGCCCTTTACCAATCCAGTCACGGGCCCATCCATCTGGCCCATCAAGACTCACTCTCATTTCATCAGTCCATAAAACCTTAGAAAAATCAGTCTTGAGATATTTCTTGGCCCAGTCTTGACGTTTCAGCTTGTGTGTCTTGTTCAGTGGTGGTCGTCTTTCAGCCTTTCTTACCTTGGCCATGTCTCTGAGTATTGCACACCTTGTGCTTTTGGGCACTCCAGTGATGTTGCAGCTCTGAAATATGGCCAAACTGGTGGCAAGTGGCATCTTGGCAGCTGCATGCTTGACTTTTCTCAGTTAATGGGCAGTTAATTTGCGCCTTGGTTTTTCCACACGCTTCTTGCGACCCTGTTGACTATTTTGAATGAAACGCTTGATTGTTCGATGATCACGCTTCAGAAGCTTTGCAATTTTAAGAGTGCTGCATCCCTCTGCAAGATATCTCACTATTTTTTACTTTTCTGAGCCTGTCAAGTCCTTCTTTTGACCCATTTTGCCAAAGGAAAGGAAGTTGCCTAATAATTATGCACACCTGATATAGGGTGTTGATGTCATTAGACCACACCCCTTCTCATTACAGAGATGCACATCACCTAATATGCTTAATTGGTAGTAGGCTTTCGAGCCTATACAGCTTGGAGTAAGGCAACATGCATAAAGAGGATGATGTGGTCAAAATACTCATTTGCCTAATAATTCTGCACTCCCTGTATAAGATCCAAGGGGACCCCAGGGTGGGGAAAAGGAAGTATAAAAAATAACCAGTGCAGCTGAAATGGGTGAGTGAAACACAAGTGAATAACAATGTGATCAAATGGTTGTTGGAGTCAGTGGATGTCAAAATTCAAAATTGAAAAGCAAGGAAAAAGTCTTAAAAATTTGAAAAAAGTGCGGCCAAACAGTGTATGTGTGGCGAAAGAAACAAAAACAAGTCAGTGTTGTAACGCCGATATAAAAATAAGTCAGTGTTGAAACTCCAATGTAAATTAATCCAATATAAATGTATCAAATCAGTTGTAACTCCAATAGAAAAAATTAAAGATAAAAATTAAAAGTTAAAAATGGGGTAAAAATATGTGAACGGTGAACAAACTTGTGGCTTGATAGAAATGATCCTCAGGTTTAGGTCCCAATGGTCCTCAGAATAGGTCCTAGTTTATTTTCATATCGTTCGATATCCTCCTGGATGTACCTGTAGATTTAAGATTTACCCTATTACCACTAAAGGGAAAGCTATGGAAACGTTCAAGATCATAGTCTGTAACGAGATAAGAAAGATCAACCAAAAAAGACTGAAGAATTTGAAAAGAATCTGTCAAAGACACTGATGGAGACTATTAAAAGATTGGAGACCAACAACCAGTTAACCATCAGACCAGCCGATAAGGTAGGGGGTTCGTAATCCTAAACAGAGAGGATTATATTAAAGAAAATGAACGTCTACTAAGCAATCCAATGACATATCAGAAACTTCGCAATAATCCTGTGGGAGAATTCCAGAAAGAACTAAAGGATCTCCTAGAGAAGGCCAAAACACTGGGAATATTAAATGAAAAAGAGTTCAGATGGATCTGAAACATCCAATTACCCCAGTACTGTATCATTTACCAAAGATACATAAATCTCTCGATAACCCTCCCAGTAGACCAATTATTTCCGGGATTGGATCACTTACTAGTAACCTTTTGGAATATGTTGACAAGAATTTACAAAATTATGTGCGACAACTCCCTTGATTTTTAAAAGACTCTACATAAGTCTTAGATACATTGCATTCTGCTCCTTGGGAAGAAGGTAATCTACTGTCAACCTTTGACGTAACAGCATTATATACCAGTATTCCACACAAAGAAGGATGCAAAGCGATAAGCCACTTCCTATAGAGTGACCCAGATGTCCCTAAAGAACAGGCTGATTTCATATTGGACAGCATAAAATATATTCTAACCCACAACTACTTTTGCAACAAGGGGAAATACTATAAACAAACCTGCGGTACGGCAATGGGGAACAGGTTCGCGCCGAGCTATGCCAATCTCTATATGGGCAAATAGGAGAAGATCTTTTGGGAATCATGCCCAGCTAGCGCAGACCTGGTCCTATACCGCGGGTATATAGACGACATATTGGTTATATGGAAAGGAACATCTGAATACCTTAAATACATTTTTGAGGTTTTGAATAAAAACATCCTAAATATGAAATTCACACACGTATGGAGTCAGAAAGACATCATATTTCTGGACCTAAAGATAGGAGTAAGAAATGGAGTTTGGGAGACATCAACACACTTCAAAAAAGTAGACAGCAATAACTATATTCACAATCTAAGCTGTCACCACGAGAAGTGGAAAAATAATATTCCGAAAGGACAACTTCTAAGGATCCGTAAGAACTTCTCAAATATTGAAATATGGGAAGAACAAGCCTTACAACTCAAAAACAAATTCATTGAAAGAGGCTATAGCGAAGATCTAATAGATCTCAAAATGGAAGAAATAAGAAGGATCGAAAGAAAAGTGCTTATAAAATATAAAGATTGAACAAAACCAGAGATGGAAGAGTTACTGAATGTTCCAATATAACTGAATACAGCAGTAACAGACATATAATTGAAAAGATTTTTTTTTTTAAAAACTGGTCTCTGTTAAAAGAAGACGATCTAATAGGAGACACACTTCCTCAAAAACCGAAGTTTATATATAGAAAAACTAATAATTTTTAAAAATAGACTGGCGCCGAGTTTACAAAGGACCAAGAGGCTAGAAACTGAAAATATATGTAGGAAGATAATTAAGGGCTTTTTCCCATGCGCAAGTTGTAAAGCCTGCAAATGCGGCAAAAATACAGGGAAATTCCAATCATATCACACCAAAGAAGAACACAATATCGAAGACCTGATAAGATGCCAAGATAAAAGAGTTATTTACTTGATAGAATGCACATGTGGACTACAATATGTTGGGCAGACATTAAGATCTCTAAAAGACATAATACCAGAACATATACTGCTCATAGAAAAATTAAATATGGACACAGTCCTATACAAGCATTTTTCAACTAAACATCAAGGTAACATTAAAGAACTAAAATTCATGGGCATACAAAAGGTCAGAAAAAATTGGAGAGGTGGTGATTATGAGAAGAAACTCCTGAGAACAGAGTCTAAATGGATATTCCTATTAAACTGTTTACATCCAAAAGGCCTCAACAACAAAGAAGATCTTGCTCAACTTGTAAACATATAGTCATCCGTATATGGAAACTGATTGTCTAATAAACTCCATTTCACATGTTTAATCCTACTAGTCCTCTGGAATACAAAAAGAGAGAAAGGGCGCCTCCTAGTGTAGCCAATGGACTAAAGACAAACACAGTTCTCATACAATGAAATAATTCTCACAGAGTATGATGGCAAATATAATGCCTAGACGGATGGTCTGGGAACTTAACAGTGTCCCAGTCTACTGTGCACCAATTGCAAGGGCAGCTTCTCCTGGAATCAAGATCAGATTCTGCAGTCTGGAAATAGGAAAGGAAAAGAGGGTGACTCCTAGTGCAGAACAATTTAGGATAACAACCCCATAAGCTGTTCCAAACAGATGGATACTCACAATGTATGATGCACACAATAGTGCAAATGAAGCATACTGGGTATATTAAAGTGGCCCAGTGCACATATAAACAAAGGTTATTCTCTGCTCCAGTGGGTGCTTCTGATGACAAATGATGAGAGGGAGACTCCAGATAAGAAATAAAAATAGCTTTAAAAAAAATATATATAAAAACAATTACAGATTATAAAATCTACAAGTATAATCGGTAAATACACGCTACGCGTTTCTCAGCACTAACCACGCTGTTTACTCAGGCAGGTAATACTGATCAGAGAATAACCTTTATTTATATGTGCACTGGGCCACTTTAATATACCCAGTATGCTTCATTTGCACTATTGTGTGCATCATACATCGTGAGTATCCATCTGTTTGGAACAGCTTATGGGGTTGTTATCCTAAATTGTTCTGCACTAGGAGTCACCCTATTTTCCTTTCCTATTTCTAGTCCTCTGGAAGTTGTTTGACACTGTTCTCCATAGCTGAAAATAATATACAACCAGACTGAAAATAATATACAACCAGTCTTATTTAAATAGTTGCCTATATTTCAGTTCTCCTTAGACACCCGACTATCATCTGGACAAATACATACCAGAGAGAATATTGACTTTCTACAGCTCTTTTCACTGAAGATATCTGTAACCCATAGCTCTTCAAAATATATAGTCCTCCCATTCCAAATAATAATAGGATTTTATTTCAATTTGAACAACTTGACCTCTATATTAGATACCTCTCCCATACCAACCCTTCTCTGACTAACATCTGATATTGACTGTTGAAAGAATACAGCTAGAGAAGTCATCAAGACCAAGCTGTATCTACTCATTTATATACATTTATATACACTTACTATATCCCAAGGACATGACTCAACAACATATCATGTCCCATTGAAGCCAGTTATTAGGTAAATGCACTATAAAGCACCCACGACAAGTGCCTCTTTCCCACTAACTTTGTAATATGATGTACACAAATCGGGTTACTAGGATAGGTTCCCCCTCCTCTTATGAATCAGGCCTGTAATATGATGTATAGCAATCTGCCTTACACATTTCCATAGTCATTAGATAGACTATATGTGTAAGCAAGTTATGATTTAATCCTCAAAATGACATCTGAAGACAATTTCAAAAAGACATTTGTAGAGATTCATGAGCTGGATTACTATTGACTTTTCTATTTTAGACTTAACATAACAACTAACAGGATCATAAGATCCCCTCTTATATAGATCCCCCTTTATACAAAGACTATCAATACGACTAGTGATATAAAGTGACAATTAGTCTGTCACAAACAGCTGGTGATAATGATCCCTCTCCCTTCCAGTTGTATTTCAAACAAACACACAAGATGTTATTTATAACAGCTGTTAAAAAGAGGCTGATAATAATGATCCTCCTGTTCCTCTAGTTGTACTTTAAACAATCACCACTAGATGCCAATTATAATAATCGGCACTCAGCGGTACAACCGCAGCATAATAAACTTTGCGCCATGTTCGTACTGGCATTTATTTTGTAATATTTGGCCGTTCGCCTATAGCTGTCATCTGACATTTATTCTCTTATTTAAAAGGAAGGCCTTTCTGACACATCTGACCCATCTGTAAGGAAGTCCTCAGAACCTCTTGTTCCTGAGGACAGACTTGAATGCTAATTCTAATGTTTAGCCTGAGTTATATCAGCCTCTTTTCTTCTATTCTTTCTCCTCCAGCCATTTAGATTTATAGTGCTCGTTGTTATAGAGCTCATTTCTATAGAGCCCGTGCCTCGATAGAGCACCTGGACCTGACCGATCTACATTGCCAGTATATTCCTCTTAATGCACTTCCTAGCATTTTTTCCCATTAATTTTAATTGCACATTATAGGAATACCATCACATAAGTCAGTTTAATAACACACAGCGTACACTCGATTTGGATTGGTTGATGCGTTGAACACATGGCATGCAAAATGTAAACAAACACACTCTCTCTATCAGCTGTTAGCAACTTAATGACTGAAATGCTAATATCCAATGAGAGATGTGAACAGCCAAGGGACCACAGCCAATCGTGATCGAGTAATGACGGGAAGGGCCCACACTCGATTTTGAATGGATGATTTGGCAAAACATATGGCAATCAGACCGTATAACGCAATCCCCTAAAGAGCAGATTGAGCGTTTACGGAAAATCAGGGATCATATAGCTCTCTTTGTACACATAATGATCTGATATAATCTTTTCAGAAATTTCAATTAAACACAATTTGAAGATACACACAGGTGCATATGACACTCATCTTTTTCCGGTTTTGAGATATCCGGTAGAGTAGGCGCCCAAACTATGCTAATTAGTAAATACTCAGTATTTAAAACTGCCAGCTACAAAGAGAAACCAGTATTGATAAAGTCCCAAATTGTGGCCGAAACGCGTTGACCAGAGCTGGTAAGCATATTTCCATTATCGCTTTTTGTATCTCTACAATCTACAATATCAATCTTAAATCTACAGGTACATCCAGGAGGATATCGAACGATACGAAAATCAACTAAGGCCCATTCTGAGGACCATTGGGACCTTAACATGAGGATCATTTCTATCAAACCACAAGTTTGTTCACCGTTCACATATTTTTACCCCATTTTTAACTTTTAATTTTTATCTTTAATTTTTTCTATTGGAGTTACAACTGATTTGATACATTTATATTGGAGTTTCAACACTGACTTATTTTTATATCGGCGTTACAGCACTGACTTATTTTTATATCGGCGTTACAGCACTGACTTATTTTTATATCGGCGTTACAGCACTGACTTATTTTTATATCGGCGTTACAGCACTGACTTATTTTTATATCGGCGTTACAGCACTGACTTATTTTTATATCGGCGTTACAACACTGACTTATTTTTATATCGGCGTTACAGCACTGATTTATTTTTATATCGGCGTTACAACACTGACTTGTTTTTGTTTCTTTCGCCGCACATTCACTGTTTGGCCGCAATTTTTTTCAAATTTTTAAGACTTTTTTCTTGCTTTTCAATTTTGAATTTTGACATCCACTGACTCCAACAACCATTTGATCACATTGTTATTCACTTGTGTTTCACTCACCCATACTAGCTCCACTGGTTATTTTTTATACTTCCTTTTCCCCACCCTGGGGTCCCCTTGGATCTTACATATATGGGACATCAGGTATCCAATATCCCCAGAAACTAACTACAATCATATCTGGATATATTAGCCTGCTAACATTACCGTTTGTTACCAAGTGCAAGCCTGTACACTGATTGTTGCATTTACATATTTATGTCTGATTAATCACCCAACAACCCTGACATAAGAGTTGATTTTAGATCACCTATATATCGTGCAAGCCACATCTCATTGTCAAGCCATTGTCTTACCCCCTATCATTGCTATTATATTGCTATTATTGATTGTTTGTTATTTTATTTCACTGCGATATATACAATTTTATAACTGCTGCTATTGATTGTGATTTCATTCTACCATGATTATATAAAATTTTATAACTGCTACTATTGATTGTGATTTCATTCTACTGTGATTATATAAAATTTTATAACTGCTACTATTGATTGTGATTTCATTCTACTGTGATTATATACAATTTTATAACTGCTCGCATATATCGATCGTTGATTTTTAACCCACTGTTATCCATTGTATTTTATTATGTGACTATATTAAAAATACTTTTTAAGAGAAAACCACCAATCTAGATCGGTCAGCTTTACTTCACATAGATCACCATAAGACCACGAATTTGCTAGTTTTTCTATCCCTCCCAGTTTATCTCCACATCTACAGCCACCTCGGCCTGTATAGGCGCTTTGTACACACAAACACACACACACACATATATATATATATATATATATATATATATATATATATATATATAAAATCATATATATAAAAAAAAAACTCGGCAATTAACTTTCATTATTTAGTTTGTCCCCTTTTCCATTGTGAAGTTGTGAGCTTTGCAGTTCCTGTTAGAAATGGAAGTGCATAACACTGTTATATTCCACACAGCCATTAGCTGCACACTCTAGTGACCTATTTATAACTGTCTCTAATTGGCCACACCATAGAACTTAACCTAAGTTACAACATGGCAGCTTTCATTGATTTATAGACACTAAGGCCTCTATTTATCAAGGTCTGTCGGACCTGATCCGACAGTGCGGATCAGGTCCGACAGACCTCACTGAATACGGTGAGCAATACGCTCGCTAAATTCAGCATTGCACCAGCAGCTCTTGCACCAGCAGCGGGGGGTGTCAATCAACCCGATCGTACTCGATCGGGTTGATTTCCAGCGATGTCTGTCCGCCTGCTCAGAGCAGGCGGACAGGTTATGGAGCAGCGGTCTTTGTGACCGCTGCTTCATAACTACTATTTCTGGCGAGCCTGCAGGTTCACCAGAAACACGGGGCATCAAGCTCCATTCGGAGCTTGATAAATATGCCCCTAAAATTTTACACTTATTTTGTCAATAGTTAAACAGCTAATGAAACATCTACACGTTATTCTCAGACTAATCTTTCCTCTGAATGCATCATTCTATCTAGCATTTATTTAGGGCTGGATTACAAGTGGAGAATTAATTTATTGCACACCCGTAAATGGGCAAAGTGGTCCGTTTACGGACATGCAATAAATAACTAGCCATTACAACTGGCTGGTTATTGCTACTGCAAGCTCGCAATTAGCATTCATAAAATTAACCAGAGATCAGATCTCTGGTTAATTTGATAAAAATCCCCCAATTGGCCCCAAAATGTAACAATCTTCAATTTTAATAAAAATAACTACACAAAGCAGTTTTTTGGGCTTAATGTTGGCGGATGTGGGGTGTTAGAAAAAAACAACACTGAAAAGTACCTTTACATTGCGGTCTATGGGGAACTGTGTGTTCCCTGTAAATATATATGTAAATGCTTATATACATATATATAAGATGATTTCAAGTATTAATGTGTGAAGTTGTCAGGCATATGATCTGCATGGGTATTCATACTTGGGATAACTGCTTACTTGACCCAAGGCTATATTAATATAGACTACAAACATATTTCCCGCAACACTTGTCTCTACAACCAGAAACCTTTCTACAAATAGACCAAAGGGAGTTTTACAAAATACACAGCCATTAATAATGCAGAAAAATATCTTGCTCCATCTTCTAGCAACAAGATGTACTGGCAACACGAATTTGTAATTCAAGGGGACCCCAGGGTAGGGAAAAGGAAGTATATAAAGCAATATAAAATCATGGATCCATGATATTGGTAGAGGGTAAGACAATGGCTTGACAATGAGATGTGGCTTGCGCGATATGTAGGTGATCTAAAATCAACTCTTATGTCAGGATTGTTGGGTGATTAATCAGACATAAATATGTAAATGCAACAATCAGTGTACAGGCTTGCACTTGGTAACAAATGGTAATGTTAGCAGGCTAATATATCCAGATATGATTGTAGTTTCTGGGGATATTGGATACCTGATGTCCCATATGTGTAAGATCCAAGGGGACCCAAGGGTGGGGAAAAGGAAGTATAAAAAATAACCAGTGGAGCTGGTATGGGTGAGTGAAACACAAGTGAATAACAATGTGATCAAATGGTTGTTGGAGTCAGTGGATGTCAAAATTGAAAAGCAAGGAAAAAGTCTTAAAAATGTGAAAAAAAGTGCGGCCAAACAGTGTATGTGCGGCGAAAAAAACAAAAACAAGTCAGTGCTGTAACGCCGATATAATAATAAGTCAGTGTTGAAACTCCAATGTAAATTAATCCAATATAAATGTATCAAATCCAATATAAAA
The DNA here is from genome assembly GCF_027579735.1 of Bombina bombina. Taxonomy (NCBI): domain Eukaryota; kingdom Metazoa; phylum Chordata; class Amphibia; order Anura; family Bombinatoridae; genus Bombina; species Bombina bombina. The sequence continues at coordinate 1,146,248,733 of NC_069503.1, read as the reverse complement.
AATAAAAGATAAAAATTAAAAGTTAAAAATGTGGTAAAAATATGTGAACGGAGAACAAACTTGTGGTTTGATAGAAATGATCCTCAGGTTTAGGTCCCAATGGTCCTCAGAATGGGTCCTAGTTTATTTTCATATCGTTCAATATCCTCCTGGATGTACCTGTAGATTTAAGATTGATAGTGTAGATTGTAAAGATACAAAAAGCGATAATGGAAATATGGTCTTTCTGTCTCTCCAACCAGAGGCTTGGACAAATTCCAATCCTTTATAAATACAAAAGAATTCATAAGGAAACTAACTTTAAAAAGGTAATTTATGAAACCCCCAATGGTGATATTGGCACCCAAAAGTTATAGCTCAAATATGGGACAAGACCCATTTGTACATACTAACCTTAAACTCAAGTCAACGTTTTACCCTATTAACAATAAAGGGAAAGCTATTGAAACGTTTGAGACCATAGTCTGTAACGAGATAAGAAAGATCAACCCAAAAAGACTGAAGAATGTGAAAAAGAATCTGTCAAAGACACAGGTGGAGACTATTAAAAGATTGGAGACCAACAACCAGTTAACCATCAGACCAGCCGATAAGGGAGGGGGTTCGTAATCCTAAACAGAGAGGATTATATTAAAGAAAATGAACGTCTACTAAGCGATCCAATGACATATCAGAAACTTCGCAATAATCCTGTGGGAGAATTCCAGAAAGAACTAAAGGATCTCCTAGAGAAGGCCAAAACACTGGGAATATTAAATGAAAAAGAGTTCAGATATATGGATCTGAAACATCCAATTACCCCAGTACTGTATCATTTACCAAAGATACATAAATCGCTCGATTACCCTCCCGGTAGACCAATTATTTCCGGGATCGGATCACTTACTAGTAACCTTTCGGAATATGTTGACAAGAATTTACAAAATTATGTGAGACAGCTCCATTGATTTTTAAAAGACTCTACACAAGTCTTAAATACATTGGATTCTACTCCTTGGGAAGAAGGATATCTACTGGCAACCTGTGACGTAACAGCATTATATACCAGTATTCCACACAAAGAAGGATGCAAAGTGATAAGCCACTTCCTATAGAGTAACCCAGATGCCCCTAAAGAACAGGCTGATTTCATATTGGACAGCATAAAATATATTCTAACCCACAACTACTTTTGCAACAAGGGGAAATACTTTAAACAAACCTGCGGTACGGCAATGGGGAACAGGTTCGCGCCGAGCTATGCAAATCTCTATATGGGCAAATAGGAGAAGATCTTTTGGGAATCATGCTCAGCTCGCGCGGACCTGGTCCTATACCGCAGGTATATAGACGACATATTGGTTATATGGAAAAGGAACATCTGAATACCTTAAATACATTTTTGAGGTTATGAATAAAAACATGAAAGGGCGCCTCCTAGTGTAGCCAATGGACTAAAGACAAACACAGTTCTCATACAATGAAATAATACTCAGAGTATGATGACAAAGATAATGCCTAGACGGATGGTCTGGGAACTTAACAGTGTCCCAGTCTACTGTGCACCAATTGCAAAGGCAGCTCCTCCTGGAATGAAGATCAGATTCTGCAGTCTGGAAATAGGAAAGGAAAAGAGGGCGACTCCTAGTGCAGAACAATTTAGGATAACAACCCCATAAGCTGTTCCAAACAGATGGATACTCACAATGTATGATGCACACAATAGTGCAAATGAAGCATACTGGGTATATTAAAGTGGCCCAGTGCACATATAAACAAAGGTTATTCTCTGCTCCAGTGGGTGCTTCTGACGACAAATGATGAGAGGGAGACTCCAGATAAGAAATAAAAATAGCTTTATAAAAAAATATATTTAAAAACAATTACAGATTGCATAGATCAAATAGGGTTGTCCCTAGTCAGAGATACTGATATAATACCAACTTCATGGTCAGACCATTCGGGTGTAACCATGTCATTAGAGTGGCCAGACAAGCCGATAACAGACTTCTGCTGGAGACTTGATGACACTCTCTTACTTCAGCCCCAAATAATAGAAAAAACGACTAAAACATTATCTGAATACTTCCAATTCAACGTAGCACCTCAGACGTCCCCAAGAATAATCTGGGAAGCTCATAAAGCAGTAGTGAGAGGGGAACTTATTAAACAAAAAGCTATACTCATAAAAACTTACAATAGGGAATATGAACAATTATCAAAACAACTCAGGGCAGCAGAACATGCCCACATGAATACACCCAGCTCAACAGACACCCTCGCAACCCTAACCACTGCCAGAACCAATTTAAACAACCTTCTAACTAGGGAAATGCACAGAAAAGCTTATTACTTAAAGAAACTATATTTTACGGATGGGAATAGAGCAGGTCCACTACTATCTAGGGCTTTAAAAAAGAAGCAACTATCCCACTTCATCCATAAAATGCTAGACATAGACGGAAGAGAACAGTATGACTGTAAAGAGATAGCCAACACTTTTAGTAATTACTATACTACCTTGTATAACATATCCCCCCTAGGTAACTCACAACCCATTGCACCTATAGAAGAGTACCTAGAACAAGCTCAGTTACCAACCCTAACAGATTCACAAGCTAAGACCCTAGAGCAGGCAATCTCAGAGCAGGAGGTCGTCGCAGCGATCAAAAAAATCCCCACCCGTAAGTGCCCAGGCCCAGATGGCTTAACAAATGGCTATTATAAACAATTCCAACAAATTCTAGTGCCCCACTTGACCAAATTATTCAACTCATTAGACGAAGAAGGTCATTTATCACAACAACTTCTAGAAGCCCATATCACAGTAATCCACAAAGATGGTAGACCCCAGTCAAGCCCCAGCAGTTACCGCCCGATCTCCTTGTTAAACGGGGATATCAAAATATATGCGAAAGTCCTAGCAAGTAGGATCAACTCGGTTTTACCGGAAATAGTCCACCTGGATCAAACAGGTTTTGTCCCGCTCAGGGAGGCCAGGGACAACACCATTAGAACCATACATTTAATTGACTATGCCAAGTCACACAACATACCCATGTTCCTGGTCTCCACTGATGCGGAGAAGGCCTTTGATAGAGTGGCCTGGCCTTTCCTTAGAAGCACTCTCCTTCACTTTGGCTTTAGAGACAACATGATTAATAGAATTTTCCAACTTTATTCCAGTCCCACAGCGAGAGTTAAGGTAAATGGAGTATTATCTGACAGCTTTAGTATTACAAATGGAACAAGACAGGGATGCCCTCTTTCCCCAATCTTGTTCGTGTTAACCATGGAGGCACTAGCATCCCACATTAGAATGAACCCAAACATTTCAGGAGTACCCATAGGCCCTAATCACTACAAACTATCAATGTTTGCCGACGATGTTCTACTCACACTAACATCCCCCACTCGCTCTATCCCAGCCCTGATGAAAGAATTTGAGACATTTGGTAACCTGTCCAACTTCCTGATCAATGGTCAGAAATCCGAAATTCTAAATGTTTCCCTTCCACGTAAAGAACTCCATCTAATTGAGAAACTATGCCCTTACAAAATAAATAACTCACAATTGAAATACTTAGGAGTTCTTATAACCCCCAAAATACAACAACTGTTTGACGCAAACTATAAACCCTTACATAACCATGTCCAACACACCCTACAAAACTGGAAAGACAAACCACTGTCATGGTGGGGCAGAATTCAAGCCATAAAAATGTCAATCCTACCCAAGATACTGTATATACTAGAAACAATACCTATAACTCTCCCGAAACCCTACCTACACAGACTTCAACAATGTATTAACATGTTCATTTGGGGTCGACAAAAGCCCCGTATAAACGCAGCCACATTATACCGCTCCCTGAGGGAGGGAGGTTTAGGAGTCCCCCAAATAGAAACATATTACCATTCAGTGGCCCTTCAACATATCTTAGATTGGCACAATAAGAGTGGAATTAAAGCCTGGGTATCCATGGACTCCCAGATATTAAGAACACCTAGACCAGGCTCACTCTGCTGGATCCCTAATAACATTCGAACCACCCCATGTTCAACGTCCCCCCTCTATAGACACATCCTAGAAACCTGGGACCAACTAGTGCAGAGGTACCCAAAACTGTCCACACCACAATCACCCTTAACCCCAATTTCCCCGAACATGGAACTTTCAGGAGGATACACCCCACTGAAAAACGCCAAGACCCCATGGGAACTCCCTGAAACAGCACCCATATTTACTCTACTAGAAAATCGAAAGCTCAAACCCAGAGACAGCTTAACGACCATATTAAGAGGCGCATTCACCTCATGGCTGAAACATTCTCAATTACAACATTACCTCCACAACAATCATACAAGAGAAGACCTGATAAGACCCCCTACTCCCTTCGAGCAATTATGTCTCTCAGAGATTCCCTTTAAAGGAACTATGTCAAGAGCCAAGAAAGCCCTTGAGACCGCAAAACAACAAACCCCACCACAATTCACAGTACAGTGGCACAGAGACTTAAACATCCAAATAGAAGACAAAGACTGGCAGATAATCTACCACAACACACGTAAATCATCCACCTCTGCAAAACTCATTGAGATGAACTTCAAAGTCCTCATGCGTTGGTATTTGACACCACAAAGGTTACACAAAATATACCCTTCCTCAACAACGCAGTGCTGGAGGGGATGCGGAGAAGTAGGTACCATGGCTCATATTTGGTGGCAATGCCCAAAACTACACAGATTCTGGAGCACAATAGAAGAGACACTACAAACCACATTAGGGGAAACATTCACACTCACTCCAGAAATAGTGTTACTAAACCAAAATCCAGATCTACATTGCAAATTGCGCGCTACACTGACCAGGATATGCATAAATAGCGCGAAATTACTGATTGCTCAACAGTGGAAGTCTGTATCAACACCAACAGTTTCACAGTGGCTATCTAAGGTTTCTGAAATCATTCAGCTAGAGCAGTATGGGTATTATAAAAGGAACCAACTAAATACATTTCTAGAAGTCAAATTCTATTGGGAGACACTTCTTAACACAATAAAAAAGCCCTCCTTGACTTGATGACCTTGCCTATTAACATACAAAACTAGAACACACTATGAGTATACATTAAATTCTTCCAGTGATTTTCATTTTCATTTTATTCCTGTTGTTATTGTTGTTGTCACGTTTGACATAAATGTTATCCATTTATAGATTGTTAATTTCAATTCTGAGTACAATGTACTAGTCATCCCCCCCCCCTCTTCTCCACCCCCCTCCCCTATTGTACGCATTCCCTTTGCCCGCCCCCCCCCGAGAATATACAAGGGAGACTCAACAACTAAAGGACTATTTAATGCCAATAATCTAAATGTATTACACCATGTACCACCCTTGTGCTATAACCATTGTACTTGTCAATTTATTATTTGAAAACACCAATAAAAATCATTCTTAAAAAAAAAAAAAAAAAAACAATTACAGATTATAAAATCTACAAGTATAATCAGTAAATACACGCTACGCGTTTCTCAGCACTAACCACGCTGTTTCCTCAGGCAGGTAATACTGATCAGTCACTGTGAAATAGGGTGTAGCCCAGACAAACATTGGTTAGTGGGTACATAAATAGGAGACTTCAGTGACTGATCAGTGTTACCTGCCTGGGGAAGTGGAGCATTAATTTATTGCACGCCCGTATATGGGCAAATTGGTCCATTTACGGACATGCAATAAATAACTAGCCATTACAACTGGCTGGTTATTGCTACCGCAAGCTCGCAATTAGCATTCATAAAATTAACCAGAGATCAGATCTCTGGTTAATTTGATAAAATTCCCCCAATTGGCCCCAAAATGTAACAATCTTGAATTTTAATAAAAAATAACTACACAAAGCAGTTTTTTGGGCTTAATGTTGGCGGATGTGGGGTGTTAGAAAAAAACAACACTGAAAAGTACCTTTACATTGCGGTCTATGGGGAACTGTGTGTTCCCTGTAAATATATATGTATATGCTTATATACATATATATTTATATGTGAGTATATAAGCATATACATATATATTTATGTGTGAGTATATAAGCATATACATATATATTTATGTGTGAGTATATAAGCATATACATATATATTTCAATCTACTGCTCATCGCTGCACGACTTATCCCCTTCGCTGTGCTACGCTCCCATTGAGCACACAAAGTTACCATGCAATGCGAATGCAATCTCGTGTTCACATTGTGCTCCACTTCAAATACCAGTGCCCAATTGTGTGCGCTGATATTATGAGTGGAGTGCAAATATCTTTTTTTGTGAATGTGATATTTTTGCCCTCTACTTGTAATATAGCCCTTAGTGTTTAATGTCCCTTTAAGCAGCAGACAAACTTGGTAAAACATATCCTTATACTCTGAGCCTGACCAACACATTTCCTGAAAACAACATAGATCTCTTTAGGAATAAGATGATTTAAAGTATTAATTGTGTACAGGTTATATATGAGTATACTTACGTCATGTAGACAAAATGTGACACTAGTTTGATTGTGTTCAGGTTAAATATGAATATACTGACGTCATGTAGACACAATGTAACACTGCTCTGTGTAGTAAAGTGGTGGATTTTATATAACTATACTTACGGCATGTAGACGCAATATGACACTACTCTAATTGTCTACAGATTATATATGAGTATACTTACATCATGCAGACGCAATATGACACTACTCTGATTGTGTACAGGTTATATATGAGTATACTTACGGCATGTAGACGCGATATGACACTACTCTAATTGTCTACAGGTTATATATGAGTATACTTACGGCATGTAGACGCGATATGACACTACTCTAATTGTCTACAGGTTATATATGAGTATACTTATGTCATGCAGACGCAATATGACACTACTCTGATTGTCTACAGATTATATAAGAGTATACTTACATCATGTAGACGCAATATGACACTACTCTAATTGTCTACAGGTTATATATGTGTATACTTACATCATGCAGACGCAATATGACACTACTCTGATTGTGTACAGGTTATATATGAGTATACTTACGGCATGTAGACGCGATATGACACTACTCTAATTGTCTACAGGTTATATATGAGTATACTTACGTCATGCAGACGCAATATGACACTACTCTGATTGTCTACAGATTATATAAGAGTATACTTACATCATGTAGACGCAATATGACACTACTCTAATTGTCTACAGATTATATAAGAGTATACTTACATCATGTAGACGCAATATGACACTACTCTAATTGTCTACAGGTTATATATGAGTATACTTACATCATGTAGACGCAATATGACACTACTCTAATTGTCTACAGGTTATATATGAGTATACTTACGTCATGCAGATGCAATATGACACTACTCTAATTGTCTACAGGTTATATATGAGTATACTTACGTCATGTAGACACAATGTGACACTACTCTGATTGTGTACATGTTATATATGAGTATACTTACAACATGTAGACACAATGTGACACTACTCTGATTGTGTACAGGTTATATATGAGTATACTTACATCATGTAGACACAATGTGACACTACTCTGATTGTGTACAGGTTATATATGAGTATACTTACGTCATGTAGACACAATGTGACACTACTCTGATTGTGTACAGGTTATATATGAGTATACTTACGTCATGTAGACACAATGTGACACTACTCTGATTGTGTACAGGTTATATATGAGTATACTTACGTCATGCAGACCCAATGACACAACTCTAATTGTCTACAGATTATATATGAGTATACTGACGTCATGTAGACACAATGTGACACTACTCTGATTGTGTACAGGTTATATATGAGTATACTGACGTCATGTAGACACAATGTGACACTACTCTGATTGTGTACAGGTTATATATGAGTATACTTACATCATGTAGACACAATGTGACACTACTCTGATTGTGTACAGGTTATATATGAGTATACTTACGTCATGCAGACGCAATATGACACTACTCTGATTGTGTACAGGTTATATATGAGTATACTGACGTCATGTAGACACAATGTGACACTACTCTGATTGTGTACAGGTTATATATGAGTATACTGACGTCATGTAGACACAATGTGACACTACTCTGATTGTGTACAGGTTATATATGAGTATACTGACGTCATGTAGACACAATGTGACACTACTCTGATTGTGTACAGGTTATATATGAGTATACTTACATCATGTAGATGCAATATGACACTACTCTAATTGTCTACAGATTATATATGAGTATAATTACGTCATGTAGACGTATTAAGACACTACTCTAATTGTCTACATGTTATATATAAGTATACTTACGTCATGTAGACGCAATGTGACACTACTCTGATTGTGTACAGGTTATATATGATTATAGATAAAAGTTGTAACCAAAGCGCCTAAAAGGCTGGGTCTGAACAAGGTGGATTGAACCAATTGACTTTAAAATAAAATTACACTTTAATTCCTTACAGACATGGATCCATGTTAAAAACAAACATACATAATAAAAGCAGCATAAAATTCTTCAAAACAATATAGGAATCACTGTTGATTCTCTTGCAGGTGACTGGTACAGACCTATCTATACTGGTGTCCCAGTATCTCTGGGTACGGCAATCCCCTTTCTGGGTGGGATTGGCCTGTGTGCCTAAAATTGTTGTTGACTTCCTAAATTTTGTGAGTGGTACAAAAAGTGCAAATTAGTGCTAGAGGATACCAAATCCTTCTGTGTAACCAATTAAATAATAAATAATGATAAGGTGGTGATGTGATAAAGTAAAAAAGTAATATGTGTTAAATCTTGAATCAAATAATAATGATGCAGTTGATAAAACAATTTGAAATATCAAATGTGAATCTTTAAACAAATAAGAAAAATGTCACTATAAGCAAGAAAAGGCACTATAAGTAAAAACAAAAACAAAAACAGTCCTCCAAATAATGGTGTTAAATCCAAATTGCAGTGTTCACTCCATACAATAAAAAAGGTCCTGGTAGAAAAAACACAAGATGTGGCCACTGTAAAATAAGAACATAACAAGTAAAAAGTGTTCCTAATAAATCCTGTGAAGAAAACATTTCCTGCAACCATAGCAGTACCGGACAATGGTGGTATATCAAAGTCTCATCAGGGGCCCAGCTGACCCAAATCTCACCTAAAAGTAAAAAACAAACACACAATAGTGCAGAGCGTAATATCTCAAGTAGAATAAAAGGAGGAAGACTCACCAGTCGACGCGTTTCGGTCTGTGCTAGATCTTTTTCAAGACTGGATTATACAGTTCTAGGGTGATCTTTTATACCTATTTTCTAAATGCATACCGGAAGTGATTGCATAGTACCAGATATAAGAAACGAATGTCATAAAGACATACTAAAAAAAATTTAATACTAAATTACAGGTGAAAGATATTTAGAAACAAGTATTTTAATCATTTTAATCACTTTTAATGAAACAGGAAGTACTATGCAATCACTTCCGGTATGCATTTAGAAAATAGGTATAAAAGATCACCCTAGAACTGTATAATCCAGTCTTGAAAAAGGTCTAGCACAGACCGAAACGCGTCGACTGGTGAGTCTTCCTCCTTTTATTCTACTTGAGATATTACGCTCTGCACTATTGTGTGTTTGTTTTTTACTTTTAGGTGAGATTTGGGTCAGCCAGGCCCCTGATGAGACTTTGATATACCACCATTGTCCGGTACTGCTAAGGTTGCAGGAAATTTTTTCTTCACAGGATTTATTAGGAACACTTTTTACTTGTTATGTTCTTATTTTACAGTGGCCACTGATTTTTTCATCTTGTGTTTTTTCTACCACAACCTTTTTTATTGTATGGAGTGAACACTGCAATTTGGATTTAATACCATTATTTGGAGGACTGTTTTTGTTTTTACTTATAGTGCCTTTTTTTGCTTATAGTGACATTTTTCTTATTTGTTTAAAGATTCACATTTGATATTTCAAATTGTTTTATCAACTGCATCATTATTATTTGATTCAAGATTTAACACATATTACTTTTTTACTTTATCACATCACCACCTTATCATTATTTATTATTTAATTGGTTACACAGAAGGATTTGGTATCCTCTAGCACTAATTTGCACTTTTTGTACCACTCACAAAATTTAGGAAGTCAACAACAATTTTAGGCACACAGGCCAATCCCACCCAGAAAGGGGATTGCCGTACCCAGAGATACTGGGACACCAGTATAGATAGGTCTGTACCAGTCACCTGCAAGAGAATCAACAGTGATTCCTATATTGTTTTGAAGAATTTTATGCTGCTTTTATTATGTATGTTTGTTTTTAACATGGATCCATGTCTGTAAGGAATTAAAGTGTAATTTTATTTTAAAGTCAATTGGTTCAATCCACCTTGTTCAGACCCAGCCTTTTAGGCGCTTTGGTTACAACTTTTATCTATGTATTTATTCTATTGACTACTAGGAGTCAATATCCAGAGCTAGGGTCCTTTAGGCAGGTGCTTAGTGTACCTTCCACTGTCACTTATATATGATTATACTTACGTCATGTAGACATAATATGACACTACTCTAATTATCTACAGGTTATATATGAGTTTACTGACATCATGTAGACGCAATATGACACTACTCTGTCTACAGGTTATATATGAGTATACTTACGTCATGCAGACGCAATATGACACTACTCTGATTGTGTACATGTTAATACGAGTATACTTATGTCATGTAGACACAATGTGACACTAGTTTGATTGTGTTCAGGTTAAATATGAATATACTTACGGCATGTAGACACAATGTGACACTACTCTGTAGTACAGTGAAGGGTTTTATACATATATATATATATATATATATATATATATATACATACATACAGGGAGTGCAGAATTATTAGGCAAGTTGTATTTTTGAGGATTAATTTTATTATTGAACAACAACCATGTTCTCAATGAACGCAAAAAACTCATTAATATCAAAGCTGAATAGTTTTGGAAGTAGTTTTTAGTTTGTTTTGTAGTTATAGCTATTTTAGGGGGATATCTGTGTGTGTGCAGGTGACTATTACTGTGCATAATTATTAGGCAACTTAACAAAAAACAAATATATACCCATTTCAATTATTTATTTTTACCAGTGAAACCAATATAACATCTCAACATTCACAAATATACATTTCTGACATTCAAAAACAAAACAAAAACAAATCAGTGACCAATATAGCCACCTTTCTTTGCAAGGACACTCAAAAGCCTGCCATCCATGGATTCTGTCAGTGTTTTGATCTGTTCACCATCAACATTGCGTGCAGCAGCAACCACAGCCTCCCAGACACTGTTCAGAGAGGTGTACTGTTTTCCCTCCTTGTAAATCTCACATTTGATGATGGACCACAGGTTCTCAATGGGGTTCAGATCAGGTGAACAAGGAGGCCATGTCATTAGATTTTCTTCTTTTATACCCTTTCTTGCCAGCCACGCTGTGGAGTACTTGGACGCGTGTGATGGAGCATTGTCCTGCATGAAAATCATGTTTTTCTTGAAGGATGCAGACTTCTTCCTGTACCACTGCTTGAAGAAGGTGTCTTCCAGAAACTGGCAGTAGGACTGGGAGTTGAGCTTGACTCCATCCTCAACCTGAAAAGGCCCCACAAGCTCATCTTTGATGATTCCAGCCCAAACCAGTACTCCACCTCCACCTTGCTGGCGTCTGAGTCGGACTGGAGCTCTCTGCCCTTTACCAATCCAGCCACGGGCCCATCCATCTGGCCCATCAAGACTCACTCTCATTTCATCAGTCCATAAAACCTTAGAAAAATCAGTCTTGAGATATTTCTTGGCCCAGTCTTGACGTTTCAGCATGTGTGTCTTGTTCAATGGTGGTCGTCTTTCAGCCTTTCTTACCTTGGCCATGTCTCTGAGTATTGCACACCTTGTGCTTTTGGGCACTCCAGTGATGTTGCAGCTCTGAAATATGGCCAAACTGGTGGCAAGTGGCATCTTGGCAGCTGCACGCTTGACTTTTCTCAGTTCATGGGCAGTTATTTTGCGCCTTGGTTTTTCCACACGCTTCTTGCGACCCTGTTGACTATTTTGAATGAAACGCTTGATTGTTCGATGATCACGCTTCAGAAGCTTTGCAATTTTAAGAGTGCTGCATCCCTCTGCAAGATATCTCACTATTTTTGACTTTTCTGAGCCTCTCAAGTCCTTCTTTTGACCCATTTTGCCAAAGGAAAGGAAGTTGCCTAATAATTATGCACACCTGATATAGGGTGTTGATGTCATTAGACCACACCCCTTCTCATTACAGAGATGCACATCACCTAATATGCTTAATTGGTAGTAGGCTTTCGAGCCTATACAGCTTGGAGTAAGACAACATGCATAAAGAGGATGATGTGGTCAAAATACTAATTTGCCTAATAATTCTGCACTCCCTGTATATATATATATATATATATATATATATATATGTATACAGAACAAAAGGAATAGGCAGCTGCTCAATAAGGAGTGAAAAACAAGGGCTTCCAAAAAAGAGGTAAATTTTTTTTTAAACCTTTATTGACTCATTTAAAATGCAGGCAGTACAGGGCAAACAAACTCCCTGACTAGTTTCGTGCTCTGTTGCGCACTTAATCATAGGGTGAGTTTGTTAGGTGTTCATAGCCTATTAAAAGGCACAGAACACCTGAAAACAATTACATATAAAAAAAACTGCAAAATGTTAATACATAGCAAAATCCGCTTTTTACAAACACTATATATGGCTTATGTTAGAAGGAACAAATAAATTAATAAATAAGTAAATGAACAAGCAACTCAAGTGGGACCCAAATAAATAACATTGTCCACTCATAATTAAAGAGCAAACAGTATTCTCATATAAGCTTATAAACTTACAACACTCGTTGAATTACTGTAGACTATGTTAGAAAGTATTTGCCAATCCCTAATAGGTTAAGTAATACATCTTTTAATACCCCCTGTTGGATAACAAAACTACAGGAAAACTTGATATTATTATGCTTGTATTAAATTAGTATATATTAATATATACTAAACCCCCATAGGACATGGGTGATACATTATTATGCTTGTATTAAATTAGTATATATTAATATATACTAAACCCCCAAAGGACATGGGTGATACATTATTATGCTTGTATTAAATTAGTATATATTAATATATACTAAACCCCCAAAGGACATGGGTGATACATTATTATGCTTGTATTAAATTAGCATATATTAATATATATTAAACCCCCAAAGGACATGGGTGATACATGTTAGTAAGTATATATCTATATCAAATACAAAATATAAAACCTATATATAATCTAAACCAAAAGCCCATGTAGGGGATAGATACTAATAGCCCATTTAGGGGATAGATGAAAATATAGATATAAAAATAACAATCCATATAGGTGATATATTAATTACTAAATGAACTAACATGATAATAGAACACTATACCAAATTAATTATTCACGGTTTAAACCTAGGGGGGTTATAGTCCTCAATTTGTATATCCAATACAATTCTTGCTTTAGCAACAGCTTATTCCTATCACCACCCCTAGGTGGAAACATGACTATTACCTGAACCCTCATATCAAAGACATTTGTCATGTGTACCAGATTGAAATGCCTAGCTATCGCTGATTCTTTTACATACTCCTTGGTGTCCCTAACATGTTCCCTAACTCGGGACCTCAGTTCCCTACTGGTTTGACCTGTGTATTGCAGGTTACAATGTTTGCATTCCAGGAGATAAACCACAAAGGTAGTTCTACAATTGGCATAGAATTTATGTTTAAATTCTTCTCCTGTCTGGCTACTAAATAGAACATACCTGATAGTATTGTTTGGAGTATTCGGTTGAGAACACTACATATATATGTATACTTACGGCATGTAGACACAATGTGACACTACTCTGTAGTACAGTGAAGGGTTATATATATATATATATATATATATATATATATATATATATATATGTATACTTACGGCATGTAGAATGGGCCTCTGGGCATTTCTGGGCTCACATTAAATATCCCCTTTTCGCCATACACAGAAGTGAAGTACACCCCAGAAACTGATGTTATTTTGTTTCCAGGGAATTTGAGTAGAACATTTTCCTCTTTGTGGCTGTAGGACCAGTTCCAGGCCTGGGCACCAATCAGAAGCCCTCCTCCTTCACGCACAAAGGAAATGATGCTCTGGGCTTCATGGTCATCATAGCCACTAATACACAGCACTCCAAGTCCTGGTTTTAGGCCAGAGGTCCTCTCAACAGTGCAGTCTACAGCAGAAAGTGTCTGAGCCAGGAGGTCTAGGTTACTCTGCACCCCAATGACCGATCCTGGGGATGGCTCCAGCCAGGACACAACATTCTGCAGGAAAGTGGTCAGCTGCTGTCTGTCCAGATATGATTCATGAGCGGTAACAACCACACGACCCTTCCCATAGCGAGAGGCAGCAATAAGCACGTCCTTTGCAGGGGTCACTATCACTGGGAATGCGGAATCTCCATCTAGAAGCAGCTTGCAGGGAATATTGTCCCCAGAGAAATCCAGAGAGTTCACACCTTGAACAAGTGAGCGGTAATCTTCATTAGCAACCATAACTCAATCTGTTGGGCACAAAACACAAGGTCAAAAAGGTCACATATTTCAGCTCTTAATTGATAATGCACTGGTGATTCTGAGCTGAACATGGCCAGTGATTGGCTGCACATACAGTATATGTTATCTCTGATTGGCTCAATGGTAGTGTTTAGCTCCAGACCAGCAGTGCGTTGCCAGTTTGGGGCTAACCATATCTATGAAGATATGGTGCACCTGTTCCAAAATAATTCTAAATGTAGTGAAATCAGTACATTAAAGACTGACACCAAGTTGCTACACTATAAACAATTACTAATTTTATTATCTATTGATTACACAAGATAAGGGAACCTGTTGGCGCTCTACAAATAACTGATGATTATAATAATAGGGCCCCATTCTTAAAACTTTGCTGGGTCAGACGTGGTTTTCTATGCAAACACTCACAGGGCTGACTCCAGGGAATTCTATAAAAAAAGGGGCTGTCTATGTGAGTTGCAAGATGTCTCCTGTAGAAAGTTATGGAGCTCACGGATAAAAGAAACTTCGCTGGGGAGAGCAAAGCTAGCAGGAGGTGCACTTTATAAATTACATTTTGTAGCCAATAATAATCTGATTACTTTGCATCTCCTGTGCACCTTAAATTCTTTCTTTCCTGCACAATTTCAATACAAATATAACATTTTTCATAAAATATGATTTTTGTAGAACATTTTAGGCCAAACCCGAACACCCTTGCGCCACTCACTGCACAGGACATTTTTTTACACACTATGTATAATAGCAGACAAACACAAACTCACATATAGATATTCACACTCTCACACATACACACCGAGACATTAACGCTCACACACACACACACAAATACACTCACTCAAAGAAAGATATTGACAAAGACACAAATACTCACACACATAGACTCTCCCACACCAAGTCACACTCCCACACAAGAGAGAAATAACTGTAGGCATGTGCAGTATGTCGTAAATGTACAATGTAATCTTTTGGCTGTGACTGTTTCACATCAAACCCGGACATGCACTCAGCTTTAAAACCTGACACAAAAATGGAAACACAAACTGTCCAGGTCATTCCCAGACAGGTGACAACCATATTTTTAATATGATTAAACAATAAAACATTTTACTGCCTATTTTTATTTTAGTATCTCATTTCTTTGTGTTATACATCTTTTTTTTATTTTTAAATGATGCTTTTCTTTTTTGTACATACACATCATCTTCACATACTTATAAGCATAGAACACCTCTTTGTGAGACACTTTGATCTCAAGGAGAAAACTGCCTTTATAGAATTAGGACAGTGGCTTTAGATTACTGACAAAATTTCTTATAGAATCTCACAAGCACAAAGAGCTTAACAGAACAAGACCCTTAGTATCAAACCTCAATATTATAAGCTTTGTAATGCAAATATATCTTCTTAAGTGGGGCACGTGTTGTATTCTGCTCATTCTGTCTGCTTACAAATTGCTTTAGCCATCTAGCAGTGTTTTGCAAGGGTTTGCACGGTATTAAACTTTCATGCCCAATGCAAATATCTGGCACTTCATTGATTGGATATAGTTATATAGGACACAAGTATGTTGTTAGCGTCTTGGTTTTAAGAAGATATTTTGGGTTTTATCATTACAAAGGCCCAGATTACAAGTGATGCACTAATTGTATTTATCGCTCTTGAGCGCTAACTGTGCTTAAAGTAAAAAGATAGCGAGCTTGGATTAGCACTGGTATTACAAGTTGAAAGTAATAAGCGCCAATCTAGTGAAACGTACGTTGGATGTAAACGACTGTTGTCACTAGGAGGGTGGGACTTACCATACCAGACTGCAATTACCTGCTGTAATGAACACCAACTATATGGCGTCCTTTGCATTATGTTGTGTAGCAGTTGCTAATGGTAAAAAGACCCTAGTGGCTGTGTGTCTGTCTTTGGTTTGAGTGTGCCTGTGTAAGTCTTTAGGGAAAGGTGCTTAAATACTTAAAGTTCTTATCCATAACTAGCTGTCGCCTAGATTTAGAGTTCTGCGTTAGCCGTCAAAACCAGCGTTAGGGGGTTCTAACGCTGGTTTTGGCCGCCTGCTGGTATTTAGAGTCAGTCAGGAAAGGGTCTAACGCTCACTTTCCAGCCGCGACTTTTGCATACCGCAGATCCCCTATCTTTTCAATGGGATCTTTCTAACGCCGGTATTTAGAGTCTTGGCTGAAGTGAGCGTTAGAAATCTAACGACAAGACTCCAGCCGCAGAGAAAAGCCAGGAGTTAAGAGCTTTCTGGGCTAACGCCGGTTCATAAAGCTCTTAACTACTGTGCTCTAAAGTACACTAACACCCATAAACTACCTATGTACCCCTAAACCGAGGCCCCCCCACATCGCCGCCACTCTATTAAATTTTTTTAACCCCTAATCTGCCGACCGCACATCGCCGCAACCTACATTATCCCTATGTACCCCTAATCTGCTGCCCCTAACATCGCCAACCCCTACATAATATTTATTACCCCCTAATATGCCCCCCCAATGTCGCCGCTACCTTACCTACAATTATTAACCCCTAATCTGCTGACCGGACCTCACCGCTACTATAATAAATGTATTAACCCCTAAAGCTAAGTCTAACCCTAACACCCCCCTAAGTTAAATATAATTTTTATCTAACGAAATAAAATAAGTCTTATTCAATAAATTATTCCTATTTAAAGCTAAATACTTACCTGTAAAATAAACCCTAATATAGCTACAATATAAATAATAATTATATTGTAGCTATTTTAGGGTTTATATTTAATTTACAGGCAACTTTGTATTTATTTTAACCAGGTACAATAGCTATTAAATAGTTAAGAACTATGGGTGCAAGAACCAAGGGAGATTACAAATAAAAAGTAATACAACACATAGAAACACCCAGCTCTCACCAGCTAGCTCACAGCTAAGATAAAATCACAACTGGAAAGGTTAGTCACCGCATCTGGCCAAATGGGAAAGCTCAGGCACCACGTCAAGGTCCTTTCCTTAGCCTGAGTCCCTAACATAGGCACACCATCATGCGAGCTCACAAAGCTATGTGTTGTATTACTTTTTATTTGTAATCTCCCTTGGTTCTTGCACCCATTCCGGACTGGGGTTAACTGCCTGTGGCTCTGGTGACATCACAGCTTTTTTGGAGTGCTATTTAGCACCCAGGGCTGGATGTTACTGAGTCACAGGATGTGTACCTGATCCGGTCTTGGAGTGCAGTTCCCTTCCATGTTTTGTATTTTCTATGGGTGATTACAGCCACCTGTGCACCCCTTCTTTGTTCTCAGTTTGTTTAGCTTTGTGAGCTCGCATGATGGTGTGCCTATGTTAGGGACTCAGGCTAAGGAAAGGACCTTGACGTGGTGCCTGAGCTTTCCCATTTGGCCAGATGCGGTGACTAACCTTTCCAGTTGTGATTTTATCTTAGCTGTGAGCTAGCTGGTGAGTGCTGGGTGTTTCTATGTGTTGTATTACTTTTTATTTGTAATCTCCCTTGGTTCTTGCACCCATTCCGGACTGGGGTTAACTGCCTGTGGCTCTGGTGTCATCACAGCTTTTTTGGAGTGCTATTTAGCACCCAGGGCTGGATGTTACTGAGTCACAGGATGTGTACCTGATCCGGTCTTGGAGTGCAGTTCCCTTCCATGTTTTGTATTTTCTATGGGTGATTACAGCCACCTGTGCACCCCTTCTTTGTTCTCAGTTTGTTTAGCTTTGTGAGCTCGCATGATGGTGTGCCTATGTTAGGGACTCAGGCTAAGGAAAGGACCTTGACGTGGTGCCTGAGCATTCCCATTTGGCCAGATGCGGTGACTAACCTTTCCAGTTGTGATTTTATCTTAGCTGTGAGCTAGCTGGTGAGTGCTGGGTGTTTCTATGTGTTGTATTACTTTTTATTTGTAATCTCCCTTGGTTCTTGCACCCATTCCGGACTGGGGTTAACTGCCTGTGGCTCTGGTGACATCACAGCTTTTTTGGAGTGCTATTTAGCACCCAGGGCTGGATGTTACTGAGTCACAGGATGTGTACCTGATCCGGTCTTGGAGTGCAGTTCCCTTCCATGTTTTGTATTTTCTATGGTTGATTACAGCCACCTGTGCACCCCTTCTTTGTTCTCAGTTTGTTTAGCTTTGTGAGCTTGCATGATGGTGTGCCTATGTTAGGGACTCAGGCTAAGGAAAGGACCTTGACGTGGTGCCTGAGCTTTCCCATTTGGCCAGATGCGGTGACTAACCTTTCCAGTTGTGATTTTATCTTAGCTGTGAGCTAGCTGGTGAGTGCTGGGTGTTTCTATGTGTTGTATTACTTTTTATTTGTAATCTCCCTTGGTTCTTGCACCCATTCCGGACTGGGGTTAACTGCCTGTGGCTCTGGTGACATCACAGCTTTTTTGGAGTGCTATTTAGCACCCAGGGCTGGATGTTACTGAGTCACAGGATGTGTACCTGATCCGGTCTTGGAGTGCAGTTCCCTTCCATGATATATATATATATATATATATATATATATATATATATATATATATATATATATATATATATATATATATATATATATATATATATATATATATATATATTTCTGCCAGTACCCAGTTTGCTAAATTTTAGGTTATTTTTTCATTAAAAATTTTAAAAAGCTATTTTTTTCTGTAGTGTAACTGCCCCTCCCTCAATAAGCTACCCCCCTCCCAGATCCCTTTCCCAAAACTTATCCCCCCTCTCTCTCCTTCCCTCTCACTAAAAATTTTCCATAGTGTAGCAGACCCACCCACTCCCGCCCCCTTGCATGTGCTCCCGGATCTCTCTTCCCGCTCACCTGAAATCCTCCAGCGATTGACGCCCACCCACCTCCCTGCTATCCCTCCCATGCCACCAACGATCGGCACCATCGCTGGCCGATGCAGAGAGGGCCACAGAGGAGCCTCAATATCGAGGCATCACTGCAATACCCTGAAAGGGGCTGGAAGCGATCACGATCGCTTCCAGTGCTTGAAACCGATCACGATCGCTTCCAGTGCTTGAAACCCCTGAGGACGTGCCAGGCACGTCCTTGGTCATTAATGACCAGTTTTTATAGGATGTGCCAGGCACGTCCTTGGTCATTAATGACCGGTTTTTATAGGATGTGCCAGGCACGTCCTTGGTCATTAATGACTGTTTTTTATAGGATGTGCCAGGCATGTCCTTGGTCATTAATGACCAGTTTTTATAGGATGTGCCAGGCACGTCCTTGGTCATTAATGACCAGTTTTTATAGGATGTGCCAGGCACGTCCTTGGTCATTAATGACCAGTTTTTATAGGATGTGCCAGTCACGTCCTTGGTCATTAATGACCGTTTTTTGTAGGATGTGCCAGGCACGTCCTTGGTCGCTAGAAGTTAATATAACAGTGTTGGTCATGCAAAACTGGGGAATGGGTAATAAAGGGATTATCTATCTTTTTAAACAATAAACATTCTGGAGTAGACTGTCCCTTTAAGTATTGAAGCATCTTTTACTTTACATCTTTTACTTTACATTGTTCATGGTAAAAACAACAAAAAACAGATGCTGTCATATAAATAACTACAATGTTTCTTGTGAATTTAAATACCATTAAAAGCAAAGCCAAAAATATTCTGTGCTTTAAGAATTTGGTAATTGAAAAATAAATGCAGCAAACAGGTTGTATTAATTCTAGGCTGGTATGTTAATTTATGACTAGAGTGAAGTCTTCTATCAATGTCATTTATGCCCCTTAAATCCTTTAGACAATAAGTCAGAAACAACAGAGTGGGCAGGGCAACATTGCCACTATTTTTATAAGAAATAAACCAACATAAAAGCTCCTGAACTCTCATAATAAACAATATGGTCCCTTCTTTTAAATGATGCGTCACATGACCCTCTAGATATCACATAGTTAATAAAAATGGCCATTATTTAACTTGTAGGACATTTGCTATAAAGCTATAAAAGTCTGACTATTAAATGTATTTTTTGGCTGCTTTGATATGATTATGGTTTGCACATTTTACTGATGACCCCCACCCACCCACCTTTCGCAAGGACATTTTACTGATGACATCTGTGCTGTGAAGACTTACAATAAAACGATGTTGAATAGACGATTAATGAATAACGCTGGTTCTTTGGTAGGTTTTACTAAACACAAACCTGCAGCCATCCCCAGTATCAGAATTCTCGCTGTACAAACCCTGCGCACATCTATCAGCCCTCACTACACAACTACAGCGACACCAGGAGCACCCCGAGGGCTGGATACAGGAGCATCTCCAGTCTTTCCTCTTACTATGGCCTATATTTATTAAAGCTTGTTTTACTGGTTATGTGAGGCAGATTTCTGACTGGTTAAATGTCTTTATAACTGATGGAGCGCAACTTTACATGGGGGGGGGTTGTATTTCTGCATTCCTGCAGCGCAATTACAAATGAAATGTGAATTTGATTATTTTTCGACCTTGTATTGTTTATGCTACTTAACAAAGAACAGGAATTTAAAGGGACAGTCTACTCCAGAATTTTTATTGTTTAAAAAGTTAAAAGATAATTCCTTTATTACCCATTCCCCAGTTTTGCATAACCAACACAGTTATATTAAAATACTTTTTACCTCTGTGATTACCTTGTATCTAAGCCTCTGCAAACTGCCCCCTTATTTCAGTTCTTTTCACAGACTTGCATTTTAGCCAATTGGGGGGATAGTGATAATGGATAATGCATACTACATTGAGGAAGCAAATAGAATATTACAAGACAAATCAACATATGTTAAACTTAAACAAAACCCTATAAAGCAACAAGAATATAAATTAGGAAATATACTCAAAAATGCAAAAGATATAGGCATCCTTAAGGATTCAGAATTCAAGTTTTTATTTACACTATATCTAAAAAAAAACACCTTCTACTTCATACCAAAAATCCATAAAAATCTACAAAAACCTCCAGGCCGTCCCATAATTTCTGGGATAGGATCCCTCACATTGAATTTATCTCAATACGTAGATTACTTTTTGCAGAAATACGTTATCACATTACCAGCTTATCTACGAGATTCTACGCATTTTCTGAATAAAATTAAAGACCTAGAATGGCTTGACATCTATGTTCTAGTAACATGTGATGTCAATTCATTGTATACTAACATTTCACATCAAACAGGACAAAAAGCTGTTAAAACATATTTAGATAAAGATTTACCCACTCCCCAAAATAGATTTATTATGGAATGTATCAACTTCATTCTCCAGAATAACAGTTTCCACTTCAATAAGGAAGTTTTTCTACAGACCAAAGGGACTGCAATGGGCACAAGGTTCGCCCCAGCTATGCTAATTTATTCATGGGACAGTTTGAAGAAGGGAATATATATAATAGCCCTTGTGGGGGGCGAACCTTGTGCTCTATTGTAGATATATAGATGACATCTTCATCATTTGGCGGGGAGATACCAAATTATTAGACGCTTTCATGGTAGATATTAAAGCTAATGGGTTAGGCATATCTTTCACTCATGAATATAGCTGTCATAAAATTAACTTTCTAGACATAGAAATTGAAATCATTGAAAAACAGATACACACTAGAACTTATTTTAAAACAATTGATGCCAACAACTATATACACTTTGAAAGTTGCCATCTAAGACAATGAAAATTTAACATTCCAAAAGGTCAATACATGAGAATAAAAAAGAACTGTTCTTCGAATGAAAGTTACCAATTACAATCACAAATACTTACTACAAGATTCATAGAAAAAGGCTATGATAACAGCAAAATAGGGAAAATTCAACAAGAAGTTGCACAAATAGATAGAGAGACACTATTGACAACCAAAAAGAAACAGAAAGAGAACAACACTCTAAATCAAGAGGAATTTTTTTATACCTTTTATCACTGAATTCAGTTCTTATATATTTTTTAACTTCTGAAAGAATTTTTCAAAATACCCCGCTTACACAATCCTCCCCTTGTTTTAGGACAATCCCCCCCAAAAAAAAACAACCCCCCCCCCCAAAAAAAAACTCCTAATATTCCTAGTATCTTTATAATATTCCTGTTTAAATTCAAGTATGCGGTCAATACTTTAATGCAGATTAAATATATCTGCTATTTAAGGACCCTTAGATTTTATTGAAAATATACAAACATACGATTAAATTTTCAAGATCTAAATATTTTAAAATACACACCAGAACATTCTAAAGCAACATGTAATACATTGGAATATTTAGCTAATTTAATGATAAGGTTTTATTTTGTATTGCACATATTTCTATTTTCACCAATATATGATAAATTCACCGTTTTAAATAATTCAGAAATATTCTACTGCTAGGTATTGTTGAAGTTTATAATCCATTTTTAAAGTCTTTATAACCTTAAAACCATGTATATGATACTCAATATGAAAAAAATGTAATTCATACGTATATATGTTGCTACTTTAATTATAATATGAAGATTCAATAACAAACGTTCATCATTTCTCATACTATTGGCTGTCGTTTTATCCAATTAGAGTAATGTCCAAACTATTTAAACCGGATAAAGAATGGAACAAGCATCTTGATAAAGGCCCCTGGTGGCTGAAACGCGTAGAGATTTGCTTACTTTGGACATTACTGATCGAATCAATCACAGCTGGTAAGGTCTTTTTTGTATAGTAGTAGGGCAGGTACATCGAGCTATATCTAAATTATTGGAATAGACTCTAAATGTGTAATCCCTGTCCCAGGATCTACTATTTCAACTAGACCTGTCTATCAAATTATATACCAGTCTTTGAAAGCTACGGCTATGGCTAAGAATTGTTTGGAATTGCATTCTACTGTCTATGCAAACGGAGTCTGTCTGACCTCACAACCGGAACCACTTCATTGTTGGAACGGATACAGTGAAACAACTGTTTGTTTAGCACATCGACCGTCTGAATCTATCACAGCACTCAAACACATTCTGGTAACAGAGACACTCTATAACCATTTGGAAATTAAGGTACACATACCAATGATATAGTGTGTGTCCCGAAAGATACCAGTAACATTTGGGACTCCATTGGTATTTACCTAAGACTGATTAACAGATACATTTGTATCAATTTTTATTGCTAGACCATATATTGTATTTACGCTTAGCGGATCTGTTGTCATATTATCAGTTGTTTTATACACTGTTGTTTTATTTGTTGTTTTATTCATTTCCTACATACCTTGATGCCGGCATCTTTTTAAAGATTATTATTTTTTATTTATGAATTAATTTTAGGATTTTTTGGATTTTGTTACATTAAATATTCGCTGTACTCACAATTGTTTTAATCTTGTATAATTGTTAGATTTACTTTAATCGTCACACTGTTATTTAAACACATTAATTATCACATTAGACTTTGGATCACTGGGTGAAGTTTATAAATTACTCACACCAAATATGTTATTCACGCCATCAAATTATTACTTTTTAACTATTATTTCTATTATTCATTTTTTAAAGGCCTATTCACAGATATATTTACAGGGCTATTAACACCTTCATATTAATATTTTCACTAGGACCTTACACGGTTCACATAATTATTACAAATATATACATTGAGTCATTCTTTCATGGTTTTTTTCCACTTTTGAAAATCACTTTATTAAATGCCCATAGTTCTCTTAGCTGCTTAGCGCTATCCCAATCCCCCTTTTTTTGTTAATGTTTGGTGATTTTTTGAGGTTATATCACCTAATATGGGATTAGCCAACAAGAGACTAAGTGCTGTATCTTTAAATTATCCCCCACACTTCTATAGACTTGCATTTTAGCCAATTGGTGCTGACTCATAACTCCACGGGAGTGAGCACAATGTTATATATATGGCACAACTGAACTCACACTGTCTAGCTGTGAAAAACTGTGAAAAAGCACTGAGATAAGAGGCGGTCTTCAATAGCTTAGAAATTATCAAATGAGCCTACCTAGATTTAGCTTCCAACTATGAATACCAAGAGAACAAAGCAAATTGGATGATAAAAGATGCCCTATCTGAATCATGAAAGTTTCTTTTATACTACACTGTCCCTTTTAAATTATCTTACCTACATACAATATTATAAAAATACCAACAATAAAAAGACAAAAAAGTTCATGTTATTAAGTACTTAATTGAAGACAATGAATGAGATGTTTATTCAATTCAAACGTTGTATTATATTTTTTAATAATAATGTATTTCATTTAATTAGGTACAATATAAATTCCTAAGGTTTCTTATCCCAAAAAGCTATCAGTGTGGACAGGCTGAGCAAGGTCATTTAATTAGGTACAATTTAAATTCCTAATGTCCCTAAGGGCTGAGCAAGGTCATTTAATTAGGTACAATTTAAATTCCTAATGTCCCTAAGGGCTGAGCAAGGTCATTTAATTAGGTACAATTTAAATTCCTAATGTCCCTAAGGGCTGAGCAAGGTCATTTAATTAGGTACAATTTAAATTCCTAATGTCCCTAAGGTGTACACTTAAAGTAAATGTCAATTTTCAAGAATGAGTGCCCGGTTTTTAAAAATACTATTAAAAACAGGGGCACTTTCATTCATGACATTTACATTTCACCGGTGTTGTTAAAATACCTTTTCTTCTTAAAGCCTGAGAAGCGATCCCCCCTCCTGCTGCTCGTCACCACATACGTCAGCAATGATGAATATTGGAGGATGCCGTATTCATCATTGCTGACGTATGAAGTGACGAGCGGCAGGAGGGGGAATCACTTCTCCGGCTTCATGAAGAAAAGGTAAGTATTTTAACAAAACGGGTGAAATGTAAACTTTCATGAATGAAAATGCCCCTGTTTTTAATAGTATTTTTAAAAACCGGGCACTCATTCTTGAAAGTTGACATTTACTTTAAGGCAAAGAAAAACCATGCAATTAAAAAGCTGGTGAGATGGCTTAACTAGACAATATCTATTAAAATGATACACAAATAGCATTATTTAATCTAGGTAGTTTAATTTTTTTTCACTGAAACAAAGTAAATGTTTCTAATTTTAAAATTTGTGACAGGTGGGTGTGGCTAAGTAGTTCAGGGGTGGAGTCAAGATGGCAGATTTAGATTTTCTTCCATTTTCAGTTGATTAAATGTAGACCAAATAAAGCTGTGTGACACTGTGGGAATAACAGAACTCCTGAATTAGGACAGCCCTGGGTCACCGTTGATATTTATTAAATCTAGCCCTGTGTTGTCCTATGAAACCTTGTACTAAAGTTCCTTCATCTCGCTATGATTAGGTCATGGTTTTATGGATACTGGGATAGTTAGTGAATCAGACTCACTGGCCTGGATTTATTACATCTTGTCTGCATTATTCACATCAATCAAGAACTGGAAATGTCCCACTGATCCACTGCTAACTGAGGGGCGTTCAGGGCTGGACTGGGATTAAAAAGAAGCCCTCTTTCCCACTGAGTCCATAGAATGCACAAGCCCCATTTTTCAAGGGGATCACTGGGATTCTTCTTCCCCCAATATTGTTCTCAGAATTAAATGATAATAATTTATAATATATAAAAAGAAATGTTAGACTGTTGTTATATAGGCACTGTGTCACTTTATCTCATAGTGATTTAACTAGACACTAAAAAAACATTCAAAGGAGTCCAACTAAATGCTACATGGTCTAGGAATAAAACTGACATGGAAATACTTTGTGACTATAATAAGTATAGCTCAGAGAAGAAGAGAGGTGACACAGCCTCATCCCCTCACCAGCAGAAGCACCCCCTGAAATTGTAGCTGGTCAGCCCTAATTGCTGCGGCCCACCGGGAAATCCGCTGGTGTCCTAGTAGGTCAGTCCGGCCTTGGGGGCGTTATATGGTGAGACAACTGCAGAACAATATGCAATCCCACGTCAGTTTTATTTCCTATAGATAAAATATGAGATGCAGAACATTGCACACAAAATGTTTTCTGTTGCTACCAAAGCTAGAAGTAAATAAAAAGTTAACTTCACTAACAGAATCATTCACAATTGTATTTACCCCAGTTGCAGATTTGTATTAGCCCAGTGCCCTGTGACCCTGCAACAAGCTGCTTCTCAGAGAGCCCTGTTAGCTTTTAAGGCAGTAACTCAAATCTCAGCAACATTTTTTTAATTAAAGGGACATTAAACCCTAATTTTATCTTTCAGGATTTAGAAAGAGCATGCGATTTTAAACAACTTTCCGATTGACTTCCATTATCTAATTTAGTTAATTCTCTTGATATATCATAAATAAAGCATATCTAAAAAGGCTCAGTAGCTCCTGATTGGTTGCTGCACATAGGTGCTGCGTGTGATTGGCTCACCTATGTATTGCTATTCCTTCAACAAAGGATATCTAAATAATTAAGCAAATTAGATAATAGAAGTATGTTGTTAAAAAGTGTATTCTCTACCTGAATCATGAAAGAAAACTTTTGGGTTTCATGTCCCTTTAAGAAAAGGTCACATCTGTGAAGTCTGATTTTCTAGTCTGCAGACCAAACCAGCTTTAATGAATCCAGACCACTGAGTCCCACTGTACAATAAATCTGATTAAGAATTCATTACTTACTCTCTAAATATTTAAAAATTTCAATCGAGACACATTTCTCTAATCCTAATGTTATCCAGTGAAGATGATTCACTTAACTATATGTGAGCTCTCCCCAACTCAAGTTAACTCGCTGAATGCGGAGAGCAATACGCTGGTGCAACGCCGCCCCTGCAGACTCGCCGCCCCTGCAGACTCGCGGCCGCCAGCAGGGAGGTGTCAATCAACCCGATCGTACTCAATCGGGTTGATTTCCGGCGATTCCTGTCCGCCTCATCAGAGCAGGCGGACAGTGTTATGGAGCAGCAATCTTTAGACCGCTGCTTCATAACTGGTGTTTCTGGCGAGTCTGAAGACTCCCCAGAAACACGGGCCCACAAACTCAGTTCGGAGCTTGATAAATGGGCCCCTATAGGTTAATAAAGGATTTCCAGTTCTTTCTCACACTGGAGAACGACTTGAATTATTATAGAATTACTGTAAATTTAATTTTACTTAAATTAACTCCCTCCTATGATCCTATCTCACTATGGATCCGGCGGTCAAAACCGTGTCAGCATGAATAGAAATCATTATACTGTAATGTTATGTAATGTCTCCTTCCCAGCCAGAAACCCACGTAACAAGATAAAGAGTTCTCAAGCTGAAATGTAAGGAACCTTACAGAACTGATGAGATGTCTTAGATATTCTTACCAGA
>NC_069503.1:1146210761-1146215761 GCF_027579735.1 Bombina bombina | reverse complement strand
GCGCGTCTAGGGACACTAGGCCACAGCGTGTTGTAGCAGCACAGGCTACCGCTAGGAAAGTTGTCACTAGATCAGCAGTTAAGCAGGGTCACCCATCACAATTCCATAGTCTAGATATAGAAATGGCGCCAACTAGAAGTCGTAGGAAGCCTCCACACCAGGTCCCTAAGACAGTACACTTTAGTTACCGAATTGAGGATTTTTCAGAGGATGAACAGAGTGTGCAAGTGAGAGATGGGCGAGGCAAGCGCCCATGTGTGCCCAGAGTGCTTGAAGGGAGGGGGGATCAGAGTGTGAATAGAGGGAGGGGGAGAGTTGAACTTTCCGTGCGTGGTACTCCACTCTTGCATTCTGTTTTTCAGGATAGCAATATTGCGACAACTGGAGACTCAGGGAGTGGCCTGGGGAGAGTGATGGAGAACAGTGCTGATTCCATCATGTTGGAGGATGAGCGTCAGTGGGGTTTAGGGGTTTCACATCATCTTCGGATGACTCTAGTTCTGAGAATGATAAGGCTTTGGGTCTAGATGCCAAAGGGCATAAACGTATGTACAGGATGCTTAGGTGGTTGACAGAGGATAAAAAGACTGCTAGGAAAGGGTTACAACGGTCATCAGAACCTGTTAACTCTGATATGTCAGCTAGGGCATCCCAACCCCGAACCAGACTCACTGATATACGTGGGCCTGCCAACCGCAAGATGGCACTCCACGGGGATACACGCTCTTGGTCCTTATATGATTTGCATGAGCATCTTAAATCTAAGATGGTCAAGCACATTCAGGACAGATAGTACAATAACATCTTCAAACTCTCTGTTGAAGCCTTGAGGCAAAAGGAGAGAGCCGAAGACGGGACTGGGCTGAGAAAATTCCAACGCCTGGATACGTTCCTGGGAGTGGAGGAGATGTTTCAGGGTCTACTCTTCTTGCTATTTGGAGAAGAGACCCGATCAGTGTTTGGCCAAATTAAAATACATGGAAAACATGGAGATTAAGGAGAACTATCGCGAAGGAAGCTGGCGCGATTACGATGAGGCCTTTCACAGGAAAATTGTAGGTAACCCTCTCCTGGACTTTGGATGTGTGGAGATGCAGCTCTGGGCCCGACTAGGTCCAGAAAAGGTCCCTAGGACTTCCGATCCTCCAGCTGGTACACCACAGGTACGTTCTGCCAACAGATTTCGGAGGCGTCCCACTGGGGGGGAAATTCCAGGACAAGCATTGCACGCTGGGAACTTTGTGTTCCTTTCGGCATGCATGCCGCATCTGCGGGGGGCCTCACCCAGCCGCAGATTGTGTTAAAAAAATTTGAGAAACAGTAGAGGACAGGAGAAAGAGGCACTGCTGCTGGTAAGGGCGGTCACCCCGCTGAAGGTGGCCGCAATTAGACCATGGCTCGCTTTGTACCCTGATAAGGGTACCGCAACCTTACTGAGGGTTGGCCTCCAGGAAGGCTTTATCATTCCTGTTCAGGGTAAGGTTACAGGCTCCACAACGCACAGAAATTTGCAAACTGCATACCAGTTCCCTGATGCACTAAGGGAGAAGTTGGGTAAGGAGGTTTCTCTGGGTCGCATGGCAGGCCGCTTTAGGTTATTTCCCCATTAGGAGTGGTGCTGAAGAAGGATCCAGGTAAATTTAGGATGATTCAACACCTTTCCTACCCCAAGGGTAAGTCAGTGAATGATGCCATCCCAGCTGAGCTGAGCACGGTGCACAACGCATTATGGTAGTGCAGAAGGCAGGACGAGGTGCCTTGCTGGCAAAGTAATATGTGGAGTCAGCTTTCCGATTATTGCCAATTCACCCAACTTCTTTTTACTTAATTGTTGTTTTTTTCCAACGGATCCTAAAATGTTGATCATTGTCTCCCTATGGGGTGTTCAATCTCCTGCACTTACTTTGAGGCCTTCAGCACCTTCTTGCATTGGGCTGTGGCCGATGTGGTGGGGAAGACCGAATTGCTCATTATTTAGATTACTTTTTATTGGTAGAAAGACCTGGTTCCAGGGAATGCAAGCTGCTCCTGCACACCATGAGAATTCTGATGAATAAATTTAGTGTCCCCCTGGCAGAAGAGAAAACTGAAGGCCCATGTACATGTCTTAAATTCTTAGGGATAGAAATTGACTCTGTGGCGGAGGAATGCAGACTCCCGGCAGATAAAATTCAGAAGATGCTGGCAGAGGTTAGAAGAATTGCTTCTTCTGCCTTCTGCACTTTGAAAGAGTTGCAATCCCTTTTGGGCCTGATCAACTTCGCGGGGCCAGTTATCCCTATGGGAAGAATTTTTCTAAAAAGAATTGAGCGCTTGTAGGTACCCGGTAGGGGGTGACTTCCCCGAAGGCAAGGATCGCAGTTAACAAAGACATGAGGGATGATCTCCAGATTTAGGATCAGTTTTTGAGGGATTTCATGGGGGTTTGCATTTGGCGCAAACCTCAGACATCCACACATTCCATCCACTTATTCATGGATGCTGCAGGATTCTTTGGCTATGGAGCTTACTTAAACGGTAAGTGGAGTGCGGAGCCATGGCCGTTGACTGTCAAAGGGCTTACCAGGAACCTTTGCCTCCTGAAGATCTTCCCTATATTGGTGGCCCTGGAGATATGGGGTGATGAACTGAGGGACAGATCAGTTATTTTTTGGACAGACAATATGAGTGTAGTCTTTGCCATCAATAGACTCTCCTCATCATCCCCAGCAGTGGTAAGATATCTTCGGATTCTGGTCTTTGGATGCCTTAAGTGGAACATTGAGTTTCAGGCAAGGCATTTCCCTGGGGTTTCTAATATCATAGCTGATGCGCTTTCCCGTTTTTAATGGGATATTTTTAGGAATGTTGCCCCTAACGCCGCAACTCATGGTGTTCCCTGTTCTACTTTCCTTTGGCAGGTGGCACTGGATGGCAATCACTGATACCGCTACTGAAAGCTTCCCTGGCGCCTTCCACTTGGAAATCATACGTAAGGTATTGGGAAGAATGGGTTTTCTTCTGTGAGGTTCAGGAATTTTTATCTTGCGCAGGTGAGCAAGATTGGTTGTTTCGATGGTTCACGGAGCTTAGGGGTAGACAGGTAAAAAGGGGCGGTAACAGCGAGATTAGCAGCGGTATCCTTCTTCTGTAAGTTGTTTACCAAGACATTTTTGGTTCGCCAAATTCTACGGGGCTGGGGGAGGTCGGAGGTGCGACGAAAGCATATAAGTGAGCCCATAACTGCTAATAGGTTACTCCTTTTACTCCAGGTTCTACCTGATGTCTGCTCCTCAGTTTATAAGGTGCAGCTCTTTTCCTCCGCATTTGCTATGGCATTTCACGGGGGTATTGTGCGAGCATGTGAGATTCACTGAAAATGGGGTATTGTTATTTATCCCTAGATCCAAAGTGGATCAGGAAAGTAGGGGAGCGTGGTTGTCGCTCCCTACAAACCAGGGCCCTCTTGGACGTGCCTCCAGTGGGTTATCACAGATTTCTGATTCACCAAGACGGTACCCCTCTAACGAGATTTCAATTCCGTAGGGTCCTAGGATGGGCTGCTGAAAAGGCAAGGTTGAATCCTAATACAATAGCCCCTCATTCATTTAGAGTTGGGGCTGCTACAACAGCGACTGCTTTAGGCTGGTCGGCTGACCGTATAAAGGCACTGCGGAGGTGGAAATCAAAAAGGTTTCAGTTATATGTGAGACCCCTTTTATCCAACTGCTAAGTTAGTATGGTGTGTGTTTATGTTTCCCTGTTTTGGTGTGAATGTAACACTTTTTTCTTTTGCAGGGCCTAGCAGAGGTCCACTTTGTGTCTGGATAGTGGGGCACTCGTCCGTGCAATGGGCAGCCATCCGAGCGTCAACTTGACCTGGAGGACAGCAGCTGGGCTTTTCTTCTTCTAAAGTGGTGCTTAGGTGATTAGGGAGGAGAGGCCTTTGCTGGGCAGGTTTGCCCGGATTATTGCAGGATGCCATGAGGCGTTGGGAGAAACCCCACGTCTTGATCCTCCATTGGAGTGGAAATGACCTTGGCTGGTGTGAGAATGGGGTGGTCTAACATTATCCCTAGATTGACGTTGCGGCATATGGCCAACCACAGAACTGCTTTCCAGGTCCGAAAAAAGCTGAACAGGGATGTTAGAAAGTTGATGTTTCAAGCTTATAGGCTTTGTTGTGGAGCACTGGAACATTACGGCAGCTGACCAGAGCCTCTACTGAGGTGACGGTGTGCATTTGTCTGACCATGGCATGGACCTGTTTATTGAAGACTTGAGACAGTCCCTACTCCTATTTGTGTGAGTTGTGGGTGGTGGCGAGAGTTGCCCTGTATAAGTTTTTTCCCCACCCTATCCCTCCATGTTCATGTTATAGGCGGCAATCAATAGGGGGATTCATCACTATGGTGACCTCTTTAGAGTTAGGGGAGTCCGAGGCATGATGAGGGCTAGCCAGCCTATTTCTACAAGTCCAAGGACATTATGTTTCATCTCCCAGGGGTGTTCACTGGGGTTTGCACCTAGTTGACCCTGGTCCTATCGGTCTGGAGTGCTGGGTTTGTCAGGGGACAGGATGTGATTGTGGTAGAGTAACAGCTACTTCCGGAAAGGGGTGAAGTCATCAGACACGTGTCTGGGGGGTCCCCTGTCTGGGTCAATTCGATTTAAGTTTCCCACAGAGGAGTATATGGCATTTAATCCCTTATAACAAACACACAAAAACACAGACACACAAACAGACATACATTCAAAAGTATAAATTTTGCAGAAGAAACAGTTTTTTTTGTGTGTTTTTTTTTCCCTTCAATCTGGTGATATACTGCATCTTACTAGAGTAAGGATATTCCACTTACTTCAACCTTGAAGCCAAAACGTTTGCCACAATCATTCATTTTTAAAAAAGAGATTAGTGTAAGTAGTCATTACTTTTTCTCCAAGTCAAAAATGGTTAGATCAAAGTGTACAGTTCTTTTAAACATTCACACACATTTTCTCTACCACATTTCTCTCATACA
>NC_069503.1:1146178261-1146208261 GCF_027579735.1 Bombina bombina | reverse complement strand
ATCAGCTTTTCACAGACCAAATGCACAGATTGCCCCTCCCCAGATAACCTCTTGTCTTGCAGGGTGGATAGGTCAGCAAGATAATACAATTTAACACCATGGCTACCAAAAAGTGCTGCATTGAACTGCTTAGAAATAAGATAGAGTCATTTGTGGTAGCCAAGGAGTTAAATTGTGCTTCTGCATACCAGACCATTCCAGACTAAGGGGCCTATTTATCAAAGTATCAACTGAGACTACCCTTGAATTCCATGTCGTAATTGTTGCGAGATTGATCTGCCATAGTTATCAAAGCATTAAGATCGGCAAATGTTGAAATTTGTGAAGTAAAATACGATCTCGCAATCTCAATCCGATGCAGATCGATGCGAGTTGCAAACCGTGGTATTTGAGCAGAATCGTGTTCATTCGCCCTCCTAATCGACACTATTTGAAGCTCTCACGAAGTTATCAAAAAGTCTACATTTACGCTTGCGTCTTTTCTGACTCGGCGTACCTAGTTTTCAATCCATAGACGTCAATAAGAGTCTAAAAACACAGACAGCTTATGTTTGATGCTGCAAGAGAGTGAAGTATATTACATAATAAAAGTAAATTAGAAACTCTATTAATATTGTATACCCTTTCTAAAGCAAACAATATTATTGCTACACATTTGGTGCAGATATAGGGATAAAAATGAATACATTACTACTTATGGATTATGCTACAAATTTGTCTCTCATTACAAAGTAAGGGGACAATATTATTTATACAAATTTGGTGCAAAGTTTTGCCCCAAACTTGTTGTACTAATAGATATAGAGATAAAAATGAAATAAATACACAACATAATATAGCTAACTTCCTTTTCATTCATTGGAGAAATCTATGTGCACTATGTTTAAGCCGTGTAATACAAGTCCCACTCTCCACAATTATGGAATGACCTCCCGCACACTTTAAAACCTTCCCCAAGCCTAATATCCTTTAAGAGATCCCTCTCTACATATCTCAAAACAGAATGCACCTGTCATGGTTGATTATATATTTCCTACCTGTTCTATGTAAAATGTTTGCATATATTGTGTATTATTATTATTATTGTTTTTGTATTTTATTGTACCCTATTGTATCAATGCAATGTTTTGTGGACCCAGGACATACTTGAAAACGAGAGAAATCTCAATGTATCCTTCCTGGTAAAATATTTTATAAATAAATAATTTAGTATTTTTTATTTTTTGTAATGTTAGACTTAAATTTTTTTAGTAGTGTTAGTTGTTTATTTAATGTGTAATTTAGTTTATTTAATTGATAGTTATTTTAATTTTAGTATAATAGTTATGTTAGGTTAATTGTTAGTTTAAACTTAGGTTTTTTTAATTTCACAGGTAAGTTTTTATTTATTTTAAGATAGGGATATTGTAATTTTAATATAAAGTTAGGGGGTTGTTAGGTTTAGGGTTAATAGTTTAATTTATTTTTTTGCGATGTGGGGCGCTAGCGGTTTAGGGGTTAATAGGTTTATTTAGTGGCGGTGATGTGGGAGGCCAGAGGTTTAGGGGTTAATAACTTTTATTAGTGTCGGCGATGTCGGGAAGTTGGGGAATAGGGGTTAATAACTTTATTATAGTGTTGGTGATGTCGGGGAGCAGCAGAATAGGGGTTAATAGCTTTATTATAGTAGCAGCGGTGTCAGGAAGCAGCAGAATAAGGGTTAATAACTTTATTATAGCGGGAATGTGGGCAGGTGGCAGATTAGGGGTTAATGAGTTTTAAATAGTGTTTGTGATGCGGGAGGGTTGTGGAATAGGGGTTATTAGGTAGTTTATGGGTGTTAGTGTACATTGTAACAGTTTAGTTATAAGTTTTGTGAAACATTTTTGTGGCGCAAAACTCATAACTACTGCTTTCAGATGGCGGTATGGGTCGTGTCGGTATAGACTGAAACGCAAGCATTTTAGCCTCACCGCACAACCTGGAATACCGGCACTATGGAAAAAGTCATTTTTTTTGAGTGCAGGATTGATGTTGCGTTACAGGCTAAAATGCTTGCGGTATAGCTATACCAACAAGACTTGTAATAACTGCGTTACTGTTTTTACGCTGAAATGGCTATTTTTTCAGCGTTAAAACTGTAACGCACAACTCGAATCTATCCGTAATGAAATTAACAGATCTGTGTATTTCAGTTGTAACTCTAAATCCTGCCTATGTACTCAGACTTCTCTTCATGTTTTACAATCCCTATTTACTTGTTCGGGTGCCTCAAGGTGTTCTCTAGTTTGGGGACATTTGAATTAGTTTTTTCTTACTGCTTTGGTTTATCTCCACTCCCTAAAGAATTTCTGGGTAGAATTTCAGTTCATAAGAGAGTTTTTTGAGCAAGTTGGAGGATATGTTTTTATTTTTCCATTATTATAGTCTTTTTTAGTAGATTCAGAAATGAAATCCATAACTTGTCCACTGTCTCTGAAGGCTGCGGTCTTCATTCGGCCTAATCCTATACGATCGGGCTGATTGACACCCCCTGCTAGCGGCCAATCTGCGGGGGGCGGCATTGCACAAGCAGTTCACCAGAACTGCTGGTGCAATGATAAATGCTGACAGCACTGTAATAGATCGGCCCCTCTGACTTTATGGTTCACTCTGATTTATGTGTTTCGCTCTTTTCTTATCTATTGAAGATAGTTCTACAGGAAAGAGTAAAATTTTTTGTAATCTTACTCTTTTTTAGCCCTGCATACTTTGGTTTCCTCTATTCCTCTATTTCCAATATCACAGAAAACGCTGCTTCAGGATCCTCTGTTGTATCCAAACTCTCAAAGTTTTAAGTTGATGGCTTGGTTGTTGAAATTGTCTGCTGTTGTTAAATTGTCAGCCTTGTAAACCTTACAACTTCTGTTTTTTTACTGATACGTGCTTAGTTTTTTTCTCTTGGATAATCCAATTTAATGTATTTGCAACAGATATTCTGCTATCTGTTGGTGCTCTACAAACAACTTATATTACTATATCGCTATTGATTAGAATTTTGTTTGTTGGAATGTGTTTGTGTTTTAACCCCTTAACGACCAAGGACTTACAGGGTACGTCCTACAAAAACCAGTCGTTAATGACCAAGGATGTACCCTG
Source organism: Bombina bombina (assembly GCF_027579735.1). Taxonomy (NCBI): domain Eukaryota; kingdom Metazoa; phylum Chordata; class Amphibia; order Anura; family Bombinatoridae; genus Bombina; species Bombina bombina. Next base: position 1,146,205,144 of record NC_069503.1, on the reverse strand, counting down.
TATGTCCTCAGGGGTTTCAAGCGCTGGAAGCGATCGTGATTGCTTCCAGCCACTTTCAGGGTATAGCAGGGTATACCGATTGTGCTGATTGTTGGTGGTGTGGAAGGGATAGGAGGGAGGCGGATGGGCGGCCCATTGCTGGAGGTAGTGGGAGGCAGACGGGAGTTGGCCTGAGTGTTTTGTTGTGATGTCTGGGAGCGGTGGGAGGGGGCGGGATCGGGTGGGACGGTTACACTATGGCACATGATTAGTGAGTGGGAAGGAGGGTAGATGTAGATACATGTTGGCAAATAGATCTGGGATGGGGATAGGGTATTGAGGGGGGCTGCTACACTACAGAAAAAAATATAAAAAAAAACACACCTAATTTCTAGCAAACTGGGTACTGTCAGACAGCTGCCAGTACCCTAGATGGCTGCAAATAGGTAGAGGGGTGAGGGTTAGAGAGCTGTTTAGGGGGGATCAGGATGCAAGATTTGTCAGGAAAGCCATTTTCCGACTTGCTGTGGTCTACTGTCTACACATATGTTTTTAGAACTAAGTCTATTCAAAAGACAAATCGTTTGTTTGTAGTACCAAGGGGTTTAAGACAAGGTCAAGCTCCTGCAAAATTTTCTTTGGCCAGATGGATAGTACAGGCAATCTCACAAGCCTATGAACAAATTAATCAAACTGTAATGCTCGTGGGATAGTCCACTATCAGACCGAACTCGGTCTCGGTGTGGAGCCGGAATTATAGGGAATATCCCACAGCAGAGAAAGTTCGCAAGATGAGGTAAGTGGTGCTCACTATAGGCAGGATAGTCTTTGGTGACAACAGGCAGGGAAACAGAGGAAGGTAGTTCAAGGGTAAACCACTAGAATGGTCAGGCAGGCAGGGTTTGGCAACTGTAAGGAAGTCTAAAGGTAAACCACTAGAATGGTCAGGCAGGCAGGGTTTGGCAATGGTAAGACAATCCAGTGTTTAGGGGTTAAACAAGCAGAGAAGTCAGACAGGCAGAGTTCATTAACAGTGAGGCAATCTAGTACTTTAGGGGTTAAGCAAGCAGAGTAGTCAGACAGGCAGAGTTCCTTAACACTGAGGCAATCCAGTACTTTAGGGGTTAAGCAAGCAGAGAAGTCAGACAGGCAGAGTTTTTTAACAGTGAGGCAATCCAGTACTTTAGGGGTTAAACAAGCAGAGAAGTCAGACAGGCAGAGTTGATTAATAGTGAGGCAATCCAGTACTTTAGGGGTTAAGCAAACAGAGTAGTCAGACAGACAGAGTTCCTTAACAGTGAGGCAATGCAGTACTTTAGGGGTTAAGCAAGCAGAGTAGTCAGACAGGCAGAGTTCCTTAACAGTGAGGCAATCCAGTACTTTAGGGGTTAAGCAAGCAGAGTAGTCAGACAGGCAGAGTTCCTTAACACTGAGGCAATCCAGTACTTTAGGGGTTAAGCAAGCAGAGAAGTCAGACAGGCAGAGTTTTTTAACAGTGAGGCAATCCAGTACTTTAGGGGTTAAACAAGCAGAGAAGTCAGACAGGCAGAGTTGATTAATAGTGAGGAAATCCAGTACTTTAGGGGTTAAGCAAGCAGAGTAGTCAGACAGACAGAGTTCCTTAACAGTGAGGCAATCCAGTACTTTAGGGGTTAAGCAAGCAGAGTAGTCAGACAGGCAGAGTTCAATAATGATATGGCAATCCAGTATACAGTAATAACAATCACACCCAGTAACTCCTATACTTGGGTAGTGATAGGTAGAAACTGAGCAACTTACATAGGCGCAGGATTCGCGCCACAGGAGATCCTGACCGGCTTCCGAGTGAGAGGAGCGTGCAGCGATGATGTCACCGCCGCATGCATCAGGAGCTGACACAGCCCTTGACAACGAACAGGGAAGCAGGCGCCGCGGCCCTAGCAACAGCTAGAGTGCCACGGCATGACATATCCCCCCTCTCAAGGGTTCCCTCCGGGAATCAGAGTTGGCTTAAAAGGATAAGCAGCATGGAATCTGGAGACCAAAGAAATAACATGCACATCACGGGCAGGAACCCAGGAGCGATCCGCCACAGAATAACCCTTCCAATGTACAAGATATTGCAGTTGTCTGCACCTGTATATGGAGTCCAGGATCTTAGTAACCTCATATTCAGGGACCCCATGGATCAGGAGTGGAGGGGAGGAGCACTGAGTCGGGTATATTTATTCTTGATGTAAGGATTGAGTAGTGAGATGTGGAAGACTGGGTGTTTGCGCAGAGTTTTGGGCAAGGCCAGTTTGTAGGCAACAGGAGTCTTTCCAGGACTTTGTAAGGACCGATAAACCTAGGCCCTAATTTGTGACAGGGTTTACGTAGACGAATATATCGAGTAGAGACCCAAACACGTTCACCTACCGAGATTGCGCTTACAGAAGCTCTATGATGATCAGCAAACTTTTTGTATCTAGAGACAGCTGATCGTAGCTGAGAGCGAATACGTTGCCAGTGAGTGGTGAGTTCAGTAACGTGTTGGTCTGCAGCAGAGACCCCAGTGGACTAAGCAGAAAGAGGGAAGACACAAGGTTGATGAGTGTTTTTTCTGGTAGCCAGAAGACAAGGAAACAGTGGTTCCAATCAACTTACAAAAGGCTCTCCAAAAGGTAGAGATGAACTGTGGACCTCTGTCAGAAACAATATTCCCGAAATGCCATTAAGTGATACCACATGCAAGAGAAAAAGAGATGATAATTCTTGGGCAAAAGGCACTTTTGTTAAGGGTACAAAATGAGCCTGGAAAACCGATCCACCACAACTCAGATAACTGTATGGTGGTCAGAAGGAGGAAGGTCCACAATTAAATCCATTGTTAGATGCGCCCATGGTTGTTTGGGAATGGAAAATGTTTGGAGCAAGCTGGGAGGCAAGGATCGGGGAGTTTTGTTGGCAGCACAAGTTAAGCAGTCTTTCACATAATCCTGAGTGTCAGGCTTCATAGTAGGCCACCATACATGATGGGAAAGATGCTTAAAAGTCCTTGTCAAACCAGGATGTCCTGAGAGTTTACTATCATGAGCCCAGGATAGCACAGGAGTGCCTAGGTTCAGAGGTACAAAAAAGATATCGAAAGCCAAGGGGGCTTCAGGAGGTTTACTAGACTGGGCACATTGCAGTCTTTGAAGAAGGGTGGTATTCAGTTGAACAACCACACAAAAGGGAGGTATGATGTGTTTAATAGGAGCTTCAAAGGAATCACTTGAGTGAGGAAACTGACGGGAAAGGGCGTCAGCCTTATTGTTTTTGGTCCTAGGAAGATAAAAGACCACAAAATTAAGACGGGAAAAGAACAAGGCCCACCTGGCCTGTCGAGGATTGAGTCGATGAGCAGTCTTTAGGTAAGTCAGATTATTGTGGTCGGTGAGAATCTAAATAGGATTGGCGGTGCCCTTTAACAAATGATGCCATTCAGTCAAGGCCATCTTAATGGCTAAGAGCTCGCGATTACCCACATCTTAATTCCTCTCTGCAGGAGTACCACATTAAGAAAAAAAAGCTACAGGGAGCGACTTGGAGGGTAAAGAATCCCTTTGGGTTAGAACTGCTCCCTATCTCGAAGGCATCAACCTCTAAAGCGAACTGTAGGTCAGGATCAGGATGGCGGAGCACAGGAGCAGAGCAGAACGCCTTCTTTAGACGAGAGAAGGCATTTATGGCTTCAGGAGGCCAATGTTTACAGTCTTTGTTCCGTTTTGTCAATTCAGTGAGTGGAGCGACTGTTTGAGAAAAGTTCTTTATAAACTTGCGGTAATAATTGGAGAAGCCCAAGAATCTCTGTAATTCCTTTAATGAAGTAGGTTGAGGCCATTCTGAAACTGCTGTAAGTTTAGCAGAATCCATGGCAAAACCCTCTTTGAGATGACATAACCAAGGAACTGGATCTGAACTTGGTCAAACATTTTTTCTAGTTTGGCTTTCAAAGAATTGTCTCTGAGACGTTGAAGTACCTGTCTCACGTGAGGAAGAGAAAATAAGGATGTCATCCAATTAGATGATGACAGCGCAATTGAGGAGGTCACGGAAGATATCATTGACAAATGCCTGAAAGACTGCAGGGGTGTTACACAGCCCAAAGGGCATTACGAGGTATTCGTAATACCCTGATCTTGTGTTGAAGGCGGTCTTCCATTTGTGGCCAGGGAAGATACGAATCAGATTGTATGCCCCACGTAAATCCAGCTTGGTGAAGAAGCGAGCATTCTGGAGTGAGTCATACAGTTCAGTGATCAAAGGAATGTTATAGCGATTCTTGATAGTTATGTTGTTCAGGGCCCTGTAGTCAATACAGGGACTACGCCCACCATCCTTCTTACTGATGAAAAGAAACCCGCCCCAGCAGGAGAGGAGGAAGGGGGAATGAAACCTTTAGCAAGGTTCTCTTGGATGTACTCCTCCATGGATTTGGTTTCAGCTTTGTGTGGTGACATTTTATCACTGGAATATTCACTTAGCTGTTATTGGGATCCCTTCCCCCAGGTACACCTTTCTCTCTGAACTATAGACACTCCCATTGGTCTTTTTGAGTGGCATTTGATAAGCCACTCCCTTTTGAATTGGGTTATAAAATATTGTAACACCAGAGCCTCTGCCCCCTCTCTTTTGTATCCTGGGCATGCTGTAAAGATGGATGATGTTGGACACAGAGAATCTGGCTAAGTATTTCTGGGATAATATTCTGTGTAGCACAATTGGGGTTAGTTTAGAAAAGTTGCCCTGTATCTTAAAATGTGGACTGTATCTGTAAAATAGATTGATATATATATATCTGTAAATATTTATCTTATTATTAACATATATTGATTCCTAAATAAACTGTTTGACAAATAATGGAGGATCCTCATATAGTTTATTTTCACAATTTATCTGTGTTGGTTTTAGTGGTTTCACCATAGAGATTTAGTATATTATATTTAGAAGAAAGTAGAGATATTTTAAATTAATAGATAACCACATTTTGGCGGCCATGAAGTTGTAGACGAATCCATATGCCATTTAGTTTTGCAGGAATCAAATGAATGTTGATTTATTTTAAATTTAACTGCAGTAAATGTAGATTTGATGTTTTATAGCAAAGTTTTTGTATGCAGTACTTTATTTAAAAAGCGCAAATAGTGGTTGGTTTTCAAAGGCCTGTTGTATGTCTCAAGAAAAGCATGGCTTTAAAAAACCTGTATTTCTGGTCTGTATAAATTTGCATTTTTGCATAGGGGAAGCAAATAATGGTTGGTTTCAGCAGGCCTGCTGTTTGTAGCTTACTAAATCTTAAATAACCCCCACAGTGTTATCTCTGTGTTTGTGTTGAAAAGAGATTTAAAAAAAAAGCATGTGATAAGAGGCAACCCTAAAAGGCTTAGAAATCAGCATATGAGCCTACCTATGTTTGGCTTCAACTTAGAATACCAAGAGAAAAAAAAGCAAGTTTGATGATGGAAGTAAATTGTGAAGTTGATTATACTAGACTGTCCCTTTAACTCTTGTATTTTTCTTGTTTTTGGAAACTGGATACTTTTATTGTTGAGACAGTTTTCTATCAGTTTTCTAATGAATTTTAGAGACATGTGTTGTGTTGGTCCCATCTAAATGTTTTTACAAACAAAAGCTTTACAGTACTATGTAATAGCTGCCAACAGTAAGTTTTTTTTTATTTATTTCTTTTTACAAAGGATTCATTTCTGTGAATGTGTTACACCCAGAGCTGTAGTATGCCCTATACATAAATTTAATTCTGAATTGTATGGGAAATTGTGTAGAATTTAAAGTTAAGAAATTACAGTTTAATTAAGCTTTGTTTTGGGTAACAAAGTTAAAAATTTGCATTTCCTGTGTTTGGAGCAGATCCTGGAACCAAAACTACAGTTGAAATTAGCATTTAGAAGTTCTATAGAATCTTCCTGTACTTAAAATATTTTTATAATTTTTTAATTAAGCTTGGTTTTGGGTAACAAAGTTAAAAATTTGCATTTCCTGTGTTTGGAGCAGATCCTGGAACCAAAACTACAGTTGAAATTAGCATTTAGAAGTTCTTTAGAATATTCCTGTACTTAAAATATTTTTATAATTTTTCCTCAATTTGGGAAAATATCAGTAAAAAGGATTCCTTGCTTTGCTTTGTTCATTTATTTTATTTAGGTTAGTATTATTGATGGTTCACACCTTTTAAAAGAGAACAATATTTAATTTTTTAATTTTGTTCTTCTTAATTTCTGTTTAGTTTCATTGCCCTATAGAGATTATAATTCCTTGCATTTGGGGCAGTTAAAATAGTCTGGCAAACTATGCTGTGAGAGACACACAATAGTCTGTTCCCCAGATTTAAAATAAAGAATAATCAGCAGTGGTTAGAAAAACTAAATTTAACTATATTACCACCTCTGCTGGAATGCTGACCTGCTTATAACAGATCTAATTACTACCCTTCTACATGGCTTAACTGATATGACCTTTGTTGTGTAAAATTAGCATCTCAATGGTATCTTGTACATCCTGTGTTAACATTTAAAAAAAAAAAAAACTACTATGCTGTGAGAGACACACTATTCTAGTATATAATATATATAGAATTTTTTTTTTTATTATTATTTTAGTTCTAACGGCTATCTGTTAAAAATGTCTGGAAAAAACTATATTTCACAGGAAATCTGTGATTACTTTAACAATTACATTCATAAATATAATGGTCCATTCCTCATCCCAGAAGCTAAAAACAACAAGTGTGAAAGTGTTTTAGATATACTAACACAGGTATTAACTCTTAAAAAGATGAATAATAATAAAAGAAAATGTATGATAGCACAGGCAGTGATTTCAACTATGTTACGGTACCAACAGTGTACCAAGGGTTAATACCAGATGAACAATGTCCTGCATAGGGAATCAGCAATTCACAACCCAGCCAGTTTCAGGTTTAAAACAGAATAACTACTTTATTTGAAGGCAGCATACAGATTTATACAGGTTTTTGACCCCCCCCCCCAGATGGGGGTTGAAAGAATGTTGTACATTAGATAAAAGGGAGAAGCGCCCTTGACATGATACAATAGGATTATATTACTTAAACACTTCAACCACAAGACACTCTTGACTCTTCTTATCACTTAGGCGTTTTCTCTCTGGAGGTGATCAAACAATAGAATGCTTAGCATTAATTAGATTATAGCTGGAGCCAGCCACTTGTGGTTAGAAAATAAAGTTAACACTTTCAGTCCTGACAGAAGGGTCTGTCACATAGCTCCCCCCTTGTGGAACACTCCGGCAGACCCGGCTTGACCCTTTTGCGGGTCAACCTGGGGATGACCGGACTAAGGGGTGGTAGGCAATCCATTTGTATTCCCGTTATGAGAGAGAATTCCTGTCCATACAAACAAGGGTTCAACTTCCTCAGTGCCCAGACTAGGGCTAAACAGTCCTTCAAAATCTCATCAGCTTCTTTACGAGTTTTCTGTACCTGCTCTTTATAGGTATCCACAATCCCTTCATACTGACATAGGGTGCCCTTGAGTTGCTGCACCTCACTATGAGCCAGCGTCAGCTTCTCCTCCAGTGTCACTAAGTTTGTCTTTAATGTTTCATGTTCCACTCTCAAGCTGGTGTTTTCTGCAGTCTGTCGGTGCAGCCTGTCTAGCAGAGATTCCTGTTCTAAACGTGCTTTTTCCTCTGCACTCCTCTTCTCTCCTGCTAGCACTGTTACATGATTATTTAACGTGACCATTTCATCCTCTACGTGACTCTTCTCCTTCATCAGCGCATTGTAACGGGACTTCCACGTATCAATAGCGGATAGAGATTTACTGAGCTCAGCGTCCTGGGGCTTAGCAGCAGGGGGGTCAGTCTCTGCTGCACGGATCTGAGCACGGGTAGTCACAGGGTTAACATCAGCGGGACCCATGGGAGCATAGGCAGAAACAAGGGGGACCAAGGTATTTCCAAGGAGAACATCAGCTGGTAAATCCTTCATGACCCCCACATTCACAGGTCTAGCGCCCCCTCCCCAATCCAAATGCACCCTGGCAACAGGCAGGCGGAACACAGTGCCCCCTGCTACCCTCACAGCCACAGTGTCTCCTGTGTGCTGTTTCTCAGACACCAAGTTCTTTCGAAGCAAGGTCATGGTAGCAACAGTATCCCGTAGACCACTGACCTCCTTCCCATTCACTTTAACCAGTTGCCGGTTATTCCGGTGGGCAGCTTGCACGGGGTCTGCCTCATGTAGGATGCCCCAGCATTCTTGCGCCTCTACGTAGCGGGCCGCAGGCTGAGGATTACGTGGGATTCCGCTAGCGGGTCTTCTCCAGGACTGTGCTTGGTTCGCTGCGTTTAGGGGACACTCTGGTCTTTTGTGCCCTAGTTGCTTACATCCAAAGCACCGAATAGGTTGTGAGTAGCCCCGCGAATTGAACCAGGCTCTCTGAGGGTAGTTCATGGCCAGAGGCCGTGTGGTATAGCGGTGCGCTGGGGGTTGGTAACTGGCAGGTGCTGGGGTGACTGGGGGTCTGTACTCCACTCTGGCAGGGGGCTTAGTGGTAGCAGTGTCCAGTTTGCGGGCATCCGTATACTCATCTGCCAAGCGAGCCGCTTCATGCAGGGTGGAGGGTTTACGGTCCCGAACCCACTCTCGAACTCCTGCGGGTAACTTGTCGAAGCAATGTTCCAACAGGAATAGCTGCAGCACCTCTTCCCCAGATACGGCTTGGCACCCCGCTATCCAGTGAGCTGCTGTGCGGTGCACCTTACATGCCCACTCAAGGTAGGAATCAACAGCCAATTTAACAGTGTCTCTGAACCGCCTCCGGTATGCCTCCGGTGTAACCGCATACCTGGAGAGCAGAGCCTCTTTTACAGTATTATAATCCCCGACTTCCTCATCTGGAATGGCCCGAAAAGCCTCACTGGCCCGGCCGGATAATTTTCCGGATAATATCGTAACCCAGTCCTCTGCGGGTACCTTGTGTAGTGCACATTGCCTCTCAAAATCCGCAAGGTACCCATCAATCTCTCCTTCTGTTTCCAGGAAGTTTTTAAAAGCTGCAAAATTTACTTTTCCCTTTTCCACTGGGGTTGCTGTGACTTGGGCTGCTGCAGCGCCGCTTTGGCGAAGTAGGTTGGCCTCCACAGCTGCTATGACCCGGTCGATAATTTCAGCAGATGGGTTGGGGCCATAATGTGCCAGTCTTATTTTAACTGCCCGGTCAAAGCTTGCTTCTTCGGGAGTTCTGTCTGATATGCTGGGCTCATTGGTTCCTTCTGTCCCTGGTACTCTTTCCATCTTAGTCAGTATTGTAATAATCCCCCTCTTCCTGAGGTTACTGGCTTGTGTAGTTGCTCTTCTGGGCGATAAGGATTCTCCCGTCGCTTGCCACCAATGTTACGGTACCAACAGTGTACCAAGGGTTAATACCAGATGAACAATGTCCTGCATAGGGAATCAGCAATTCACAACCCAGCCAGTTTCAGGTTTAAAACAGAATAACTACTTTATTTGAAGGCAGCATACAGATTTATACAGGTTTTTGACCCCCCCCCCCAGATGGGGGTTGAAAGAATGTTGTACATTAGATAAAAGGGAGAAGCGCCCTTGACATGATACAATAGGATTATATTACTTAAACACTTCAACCACAAGACACTCTTGACTCTTCTTATCACTTAGGCGTTTTCTCTCTGGAGGTGATCAAACAATAGAATGCTTAGCATTAATTAGATTATAGCTGGAGCCAGCCACTTGTGGTTAGAAAATAAAGTTAACACTTTCAGTCCTGACAGAAGGGTCTGTCACAAACTATAAAGAGATTAACAGACATTATTGGAGACCTGACAGAGCAAAAATAAAGACCTTAAATTAAAGTTAGATAACACACAGACTGACAGAGATTGTATTAAGCTTTCTGCTTTAACTAACACCATACAGATAAGTAAATTACAACGAAAATTAAAATCAACAGAACACATCAGTAACGAATACTCAAACAAAATTACTGAGTTACAGATGAAAATTGAACAAAAAGAAAAAATAATTAGTGATATTTCTGGGAACAATGCAGATAGTGATAACTTACTGCCACAAAGGAAAGAGCCAAACAATTAGTAAAACAAGATAAAATGCAAATGGGCCCCACTAAAAACCCCAGTTCTGTTCCAATTGCCCCTGTCATAATTTCTGAGAATTTTAACAACCTGAAAGTTCCTACAGGTTTTTCAAATCAGACTAGGCCAATGACTGTAGCAGATAAAGACATTTTTAAGAAATGGTGGGGCACAATCCCCACAAACAGCTTTAATAACTTTTCACATTGGTTTCACAAGGGAACTGAAAAAGCCATAAAATTAGGTATGAGCATGCCGGAATGGACCGAATTGCTTCAAGATGCCATGGGCCCCTATGCCAACAGGTTATTAGGATTTAATTCAAGTATATGTGATCAGGCTGGCAGGATAGCTAAAACCTTTTTCAATTTTACTAGTCTAGAGAAAGAGATTAGTGAAATTACCATGAGACCACTAGATGGGCCATTTGAAGTAGCAAAAAGAGTTTTATTTTGGTGTGTGCTGCGCCAGCCACAGACCCAAATGGTCTGGGGGTCACCAGCTCACATACAGAGGGTACTTGAAGCTCTCCCCAGAAAATGTCAGGAGTTTGTAAAGCTGTATGATCCAAACTCCACAAACCTACATATGTTGCTCACTAGAGCTGAGAAGTGGTGGAATTATCACCCATACACCATTAAGGCAAATTCTGCAGTGAAGCAGTCAATGGAGAATAATCTGAATATTCACAGGCAGGAATCAGAGAGGGGTAATAGAAGGAATGTTTGTGGATATCAGAATAGTAGAGCATCAAATACAGAAAACTGGAGAGACAGGAATTTAAATGGTGATATTAACAGAGGAGAAAATTGGAGGCTGAGGTCAAATGAGATAAACAATAAGGCCAACTTAAGTTATTGGGAACTCAAACAAAAAAACAGGAGAATGAGAGATCAAATTGGGTTTCTAAAGAAGCAACTGACAGAGCTGGAGGGCTCAAATTAAATCATTCATTTTTTTTTATAAGCATATTTGTTTGCAGTACATTTGTATCGTGTAATGTGTACTTTAGTTTTAAGTTCAATTAATAATTTTAAGTGTTTTTCATTATTAAGTTTTAAATACCAATATTAAGAATGTATAGTTAATTGATGCATTCTCTTTCTAAAAAAACAATAACAGATACCTCCATTGTGATTAGTTTTGGGAGGCCACATGCAATACCATTTCTATGTAAACTGTCTGAAGTCTTATCTTGCAGGAAGAAAACCAATGAAGATAGAAGGCTTCTCACCTTTCCTTCCAGTTTTTCCCCAATAACACACATTATAGATTGTTGTTTTTCAGGTGTCTTCAGGACTGATCTTACCATGAAGCTATGATGGTGGCGTTGGACAAATTAAATAAGTATAATGTATCACAACGGAGATGTAAAATGGTGCATTAGGCCAAAATAATTATATATATATAATCATATAAATCAAGCAACATAAGTTAAGTAAGGGTGCGAGTGGGATGATGCAATAACAGAGGCACTTTCCAACTTGAAGTTAATAACTGTGAATGTGGTTTCTACTGCAGATGGAGTGTTGTAGTGTGAAGTAAATATATGCCCGGTTTTAATCTTTTTTTCATTCCTTTGAGGGTCTTGGAAAAAAACAAAGTGGTTCAAAGAGAGAGATTTGGTAAAGCAAAAGCAAGGACCAGATGCCAAAAGCAAGGACCAGATGCCAAAAGATGACAACAAAGAACTTCAGTGAACCATTATAACTTTTGTTTTACAGGCACAATTCACACTTTCTTAATAAAGATTTTACTACACACATACCCATCTAGTGTACCCACACTCACACACTCATACATTAACTTTTCCTAATATTTAAGACCATTGTATAAATGTTGCTAATGGGGTTTAGCATAGGATTTTGTGTTTCTATGTATAATTTTAAATTAATTTTTCTAATGAATTGTATAAAGTTAGATTAGGAATTGACAGTCCTAGGAAAGTACAGAAGAGCTCATATCGCCGAGGGAATGATTCCGAAGGGATGGTGGGAGAATTTCTCCTGTAAGGTTTTCGCTCCCACTGTGTTCTTCTGTACTAGTGGGGATAACTAGAAAACGGGGCAACATAGGAGAAGAAAAAGTGAGGGAATGTGGTGACATTTTATCACTGGAATATTCACTTAGCTGTTATTGGGATCCCTTCCCCCAGGTACACCTTTCTCTCTGAACTATAGACACTCCCATTGGTCTTTTTGAGTGGCATTTGATAAGCCACTCCCTTTTGAATTGGGTTATAACATACTGTAACACCAGAGCCTTTGTCTCTCTCTTTTGTATCCTGGGCATGCTGTAAAGATGGATGATGTTGGACACAGAGAATCTGGCTAAGTATTTCTGGGATAATATTCTGTGTAGCACAATTGGGGTTAGTTTAGAAAAGTTGCCCTGTATCTTAAAATGTGGACTGTATCTGTAAAATAGATTGATATATATATACCTGTAAATATTTATCTTATTATTAACATATATTGATTCCTAAATAAACTGTTTGACAAATAATGGAGGATCCTCATATAGTTTATTTTCACAATTTATCTGTGTTGGTTTTAGTGGTTTCACCATAGAGATTTAGTATATTATATTAGAGATATTTTAAATTAATAGATAACCACACTTTGGAGAGTGGATAAGTCCTCCCTTTAGGAAGTGGGGCTCCGGGAAAGAGGTCAATTTTGCAGTCATAAGGACGATGGGGTGGCAGCACGTTGTCTGCTTTCTTCTCAAACACATCTGTGAAGTCCGCATATACTGAGGGAAGGTTTAAAGGAGTCTGTATACTGGCTATGGGATGCGGAGCAAGGCAGGAGTGTAAACAGGAGGTACGCCAGGAGCCCAGTCGAACTGTGGATTATGTATACGAAGTCAAGGAAGACCAAGGATGACAGGCTGTGCTGGGGAATGAATGACCTCAAACTGCAGTTAGTTAATCTTTGATGCATTAATGCAGACCCCTCCTAAAGGCTGCCTTGAGAGCACTGCCGTCCCAAGTGGTCTCAAGTGCCAAGGGGCGAAACTCGATGGCAAATTGTGCCACAGTTCTATTGTCCTGGCGGAGATCCAGGAGAGAAAATTCTGCGGCAGAAGTACGGCCAGAAGTCCCAAACACAGAAGAAAATGCAGAAATGAACGCATCAGCATCTTTCAGGAGCGGAGCATTCTGTTCCAAAAGGGGAGAGACCCAGGCTAGGGCCTTGTATTTCAGTACGGAAATTATAAATGTGACCCTTTATTGGTGAGACTGAAAGGTGTGAGGATCGTTACGGAAGTGAAGCCTGCACTGGTTAAGAAAACCTCTACAATCAATAGTACCATCATATTTGTCAGGCAATGGTATCTGGGGTATGCTTCCAGAAGCAGGGGAAAAAGCCACAGTACTAGGAGCAGAGACTAGCAGTACAACAACAGGAGCCGTATTCCTTGCTGCAACCAGTGAAGAGAGTTGAGCGGTTATAGCTTCTAGTTTGGAATTCACACTCTGCAACTGTGTGGTATGGGTTCCCAACATCTGTCCTTAAATATAAACTGCTCTTGATACCTCATTTGGCTCCATGGCCCAAGTATAATGTAAAGCTTGTGGGATAGTCCACTATCAGACTGAACTTGGCCAGTAGTCTTCTTATCCTGGCATCAAGTTGGAATGATAGGGAATATCCTAGAGCAGAGAAAGTTTGCAAGATAAGGTAAGCGGTACTCACTATAGGCAACATAGTCTTTGGCAACAACAGGCAGGGAACAGAGGAAGGCAGTTCAAGGGTTAACCACTAGAATGGTCAGGCAGGCAGTGTTTGGCAACAGTAAGGCAGTCCAAAGGTAAACTACTAGAATGGTCAGGCAGACAGGGTTTGGCAACGGTAAGGCAGTCCAAAGGTGAACCACTAGAATGATCAGGCAGGCAGGGTTTGGCAAAGGTAAAGCAGTATTTAGGGGTTAAACAAGCAGAGTAGTCAGACAGGCAGAGTTCATTAACAGTGAGGCAATCCAGTACTTTAGGGGTTAAGCAAGCAGAGTAGTCAGACAGGCAGAGTTTAATAACGTTATGGCAATCCAGTATACAGTAATAACAATCACACCCAGGAGCACACAAAGTAACTCTTATACTTGGGTAGTGATAGGTAGAAAGTGAGCAACTTACGTAGGCTCAGGATTCGCGCCACAGGAGATCCTGACCGGCTTCAGAGTTAGAGGAGTGTAGAGCGTAGAGTGATGATGACGTCATTGCCGCACTCAACAGCCCTTGACAACGAGCAGGGAAGCAGGCGCCGTGCCCCTAGCAACAGCTAGAGCGGCGTGGCGTGACACAAACGGTTCCAGTTGGGCTTAAATCACATTCTACACTGACAGTGTCAACATCATGGGCTTTGGAGGCAGATGCTTCACCTATAGACATATGTTATGCAGCAGTCTGGAGTTCTCCTCAGACCTTTATCTCTCATAAGTTGGATGTGCGACAAACCTCTTTAGCAAAACTTGGTCAAGAAGTCTTATCAAACTAAAAAAAGCAATTTCTATATCTTATATTCCTGTGTAAGGCTTATCAGGCTCCCTTCCCTCTTTTCCTTTTCAACTTTTTAAGGCTGGACATAACTAAGAGGATAGGGGAAATAGGTCCAGATTACCTTTATTGCTTATATTTGCTTGATCATTTCTAGTTATATATACAGTATATATATACAAAACACAGAAGGGGACTGCACTCTCAGACTGGGCTGGGTACACATCCCATGACCCTGCAAAATGCTCAGACCTGGGTACTATTGGCCCATAAGGAAAATTACAAAATAAATATATATATATATATATATATATATACACACACACACAAATATATATATATGACGGACCACCTGGTACCCAAATGGGTACCTCCGTCAGAACACTTCCCTTGTCCTGGACATCCCTTTATCCAGACCAATAGCTCCTGGTATCCTCCTTTGACCGCAGTCTAAATTTAGGGAGGTGAACAGAACTAAGGCAATGTCAGGGTTTTTTCCCTGCTTTGTTTGCCATGTGCTGCTGGAAGTCATTTTGCTCACCTTTCTTGCTGAATCTGGTTCAGAGTGTGTGATGCTGCTCATTTCCTGCACGCTCTCTTATGGCCAGACTGGTGAACATCATCCGTGTGAGACAGGTTCCAGTCTCAGAATTGTGATGTCATCACTTATTATTTAAAGGGCCTCTGTTCAGTATGCTTTGCCCTTGCGCTGTCTCGGACCTGTTTGTGAGTTCCTGTGTTCCAGTTCCTGTGTATTACCTGGCTGTCTGGCGTCCCTTCTGGTTCCTGATCCCTGGCTTATTCCTGACCCTGCTGTTCTCCTTGTTCCTGATTCTGGCTCGTCTGATTACTCGCTTTGGCTCCTGACTCGGCTCGTCTGACTACCAGCTCTGGCTTTGACTCCTGGCTTGTTATTTGACTTTTGGACTTTTTATTATTTTTTGTTATTAATAAAGGTGTGATTATTTTTGCAATTCTCGTCTAAGTCTTATTCCTGGGATCCTGAAATTACGCAAGGGCCATTAATCCTGATGGTGCTAATAATCCACCTTTACCTACCATAATTTCCAGGATGGATGAACAGGATCACCGCTTGGATCAATTTGCACTAGCCCTGCAAACCCTGCTGACTCTCACTGCACATTTGGACCAGAATGTCCCACAATTTATAACTGCTCCTGTTTCCGCTGCTGCAACTAGTCCTACCAGGAGCATATCCGGTTCTGCACCTCTACCTCAGCGATATGGAGGTGATCCTATTCAGTGCAGAGGATTTTTGAACCAGGTGGGCATTTACTTTGAGATGTTACCTCAGGCGTTTCCCTCTGAAATAGCTAAGGTGGGATTTCTCATCTCGTTACTCTCTGACACAGCTCTTGCCTGGGCTAATCCCTTGTGGGAGACTAATAAACCTGTGATTTCAAATTACCCTAAATTTGTGGCCTCCTTTCGAAGGGTATTTGATGTTCCTCCTCTGCTGCTAAATGACTCATGTCCATTCAGCAAGGTACGAGATATGTTGCTCAGTATGCCATTGAGTTCCGTACGCTTGCCGCAGAGGTAGGTTGGAACAATGAAGCCCTTGTTGCCACCTTCTTTCATGGGCTCTCTGATGCGATTAAAGACGAAGTTGCTGCCAGAGATTTACCAGAGGATCTCGAGGCATTGGTGTCTTTTTTAATCCTAATTGACATCAGACTAAGTGAGAGGCCCTCTTTCAAGGAGTGCTTGTGGAAGCCTCCTGTTCCGTTGTCTCCTACTTGTTCGTTCCCACCCATGCCTCCCTCTCCTCCCATGCCTCCTGGTCCAGAGTCACCAGGTACTGCAGAGCTGATGCAGTTGGGATTCACGCGTCTCTCCACAACGGAGAGGGCCTTTAGGAGGAGGGAGGAGCTCTGCCTCTATTGTGAGTTACAGGGCCACCTTTTAAAGTCTTGTCCTACATGGCCGGGAAACGCTCGCACCTAAGGTCCTGTGGGGGGCAGACCTTGGGTAGTTTATCCTTGTCCCCGGAACCACTAAAGGAGAAACCTTTGGTCATGGTTGTCCTTTCCTGGGTGGACTCCTCCATAGTCACCCAGGCTCTTGTTGACTCTGGTGCTGCGGGCTATTTCATTGACAGTGCTTTTGTATAAAAGCACTCCATTCCTGTATTGCCTCAGTCTGTTCCACTTGCTATTGAGGCCATTGATGGCAGGCCCCTTCAGCCCGCACTTGTTACTCAGGAAACCGATCCGTTATCCATGGCTGTTGGGGCCCTCCATTTTGAAACCCACCAGTTCCATTTCCGCATTTTCCAGTTGTTCTGGGTTATCCCTGGTTCCAAAAGCACAATCCCAGTCTCGACTGGCGCAGGTCCCAAATTTTGTCATGGTCTCCACATTGTATTTACACTTGTCTTCGGAAACCAGTCAAAGTCTTGTGCACTTCTTCGGTAGCTCAATTGCAAGAGGAGTACCGAGAGTTCCTAGACATTTTTGACAAGGTGCATACCGGTACGTTGCCTCCTCACTGGTCTTAGGATTGTGCCATAGCCATTCCTCCTCGGGGCCAGGTTTACCCTCTGTATGTTGCAGAGAATTGTGCTATGGAGGAGTATGTTGCTGATGCTCTGTCAGGAGGGATCATCTGCAAATCCAGCTCTCCTGCAGGGGCTGGCTTCTTCTTTGTGAAGAAAAAGGGTGTCGAGTTAAGACCATGCATCGATTATAGGGGTCTTAATCGTCTTACCATTAAGAATGCTTACCCTATTCCGCTCATTACGGAACTCTTTGACCGCCTCAAGGGAGCTACGGTCTTTTCTAAACTTGATTTGAGAGGAGCATACAATCTCGTTAGGATTAAGAAAGCCCACGAATGGAAAACAGCATTTAACCCCAGGAAGCAGGCATTATGAATATCTTGTAATGCCCTTTGGCCTATGTAATACTCCTGCTGTTTTTAAGGAATTTATTAATGATGTCCTACAAGATATGTTGCAACAGTGTGTTGTGGTGTACTTAGATAGACGAAATCCTCATACACTCACCCACACTTGAGGCTCATCGTTCTGATGTTACACGGGTTCTTCAGAGACTACGTGAGAATGGCCTGTTTTGTAAACTCGAGAAATGTGGGTTCCATCAGACTCAAGTAACCTTCCTAGGTGATGTAATCTCCGTTGCAGGGTTCTCCATGGATCCTGACAAGTTGTCTGCAGTTCTGTAGTGGCCTCGCCCAGTTGGTCTTCAGTCTATTCAAAGTTTTTTGGGCTTCGCTAATTACTATAGAAAGTTTATTAAAAACTTTTCTTCCTTGGTCAAACCTATCACAGACATGACCCTTAAAGAGAATGATCCACTCCATTGTTCACCTACTGCCATTAAGGCCTTTGATATTCTTAAGACTGCCTTTGCTGCTGCTCCAGTTCTGGCTCATGCTAACCCTGTCCTGCCTTTCGTTGTTGAGGTCGATGCGTCTGAGACTGGAGTAGGTGCCCTCTTGTCTCAACGTCCTACGCCTGACGGTCCCTTGCATCCATGCGGTTTCTTTTCTAAGAAATTGTCTCCAGCAGAGTGCAATTATGAAATTGGAGACAGGGAATTACTGGCCATAATTTTGGCACTCAAGGAATAGAGGCATCTTCTCGAGGGTAGTAGTGTACCAGTGCTCATTCTTACTGACCACAAGAATTTAACTTATCTATCCAAAGCAAAACGTTTGTCGCCCTGGTCTCAGTTTAATTATGTTGTATCCTACCTGCCTGGTAGCAAGAATGTTAGGGCTGATGCCCTCTCTCGAAAATTTTCACCTCTGTCCAAGGAGGAGTCTGTACCTACTCCAGTTATACCTCCTGACCATATTTTGGCTACCATACGTACTAATTTGACTTCTCCCTTGGGGAGGAGTTCCTGGCTGCACAAACCAATGTACCTCCTGAGAAACCTAGTGGTAAGTGCTTTGTTCCTGATAATCTTCTAACTAAAATTTTGCACACTTACCACTATCCTAAAGCCGCAGGTCACCCGAGCAAGAACCAAATGATTTGGTCTGTCAATCGACAATTCTGGTGGCCAGGTCTTCATTCTGATGTTGCCTCCTGCTCAGTCTTTGCACAGAATAAGACTCCTCGATGTCTTTCTGTGAGTCTTCTTCAACCTATTGCTAGTGAGCGTCCTTGGACACATCTTTGCATGGACTTCATTTTCAAGCTCCCTGTTTCCAATGGCAATATTGTTATCCTAATGGTGGTTGACCGTTTTTTAAAATGTCACATTGCATTCCCTTAAAGAAGCTGTCTACCGCTCAGGAGCTTGCTTCAATGTTTGCTCAGGAGGTCTTCCCTTTACATGGGTTACCCAAAGAGATAGTCTCAGGCCGGGGTAGCCAGTTTGTCTCCAGATTTTGGCGTTCCTTTTATGCCCAAATGGGGATCAAGCTTTCCTTCTTCTCGGCATATCACCCTCAATCCAATGGGGCTGCGGAACGGTCTAATCAAGGTCTGGAACAGTTCCTCCATTGCTATGTCTCAGATCACCACAATAATTGGTCTGAACTGTAGGAAGAAGGTCAAGAGCGTAGGCCACAGGATTGACCCCACAAGATTTTAACTTATCTATCCAAAGCAAAATGTTTGTCGCCCCGACAGGCCAGATGGGCGCTATTTTTGTCTCGGTTTAATTATGTGGTCTCCTACCTGCCTGGTAGTAAGAAAGTTAGGGCTGATGCCCTTTCTTGACAATTTTCAGCTCTGTCCAAGGAGGAGTCTGTACCTACTCCAGTTATACCTCCTGATCATATTTTGGCTGCCATATGTACTAATTTGACTTCTCCCTTGGAGGAGGAGATCCTGGCTGCACAAACCAATGTGCCTCCTAAGAAACTTAGTGGTAAGTGCTTTGTTCCTGAGAATCTTCGAACTAAACTTTTCCACACTTACCACTATCCTAAAGCCGGAGGTCATTCAGCCAAGAACCAAATGATTTGTTCTGTTACGCGACAATTCTGGTGGCCAGGTCTTTATTCTGATGTTGCCTCCTGCTCAGTCTGTGCACAGAATAAGACTCCTCGACATCTTCCTGTGGGTCTTCTTCAACCTATTGCTAATGGTGAGCATCCTTGTACACATCTTTCCATGGACTTCACTGTCGAGCTCCCTGTTTCCAATGGCAAAACTGTTATCCTAATGGTGAAGAAGCTGCCTACCGCTCAGGAACTTGCTTCAATTTTTGCCTGGGAGGTCTTCCATTTACATGGGTTACCCAAGGAGATAGTGTCGCACTGGGGTAGCCAGTTTGTCTCCAGATTTTGGCGCTCCTTTTGTGCCCAAATGGGAATCCAGCTTTCCTTCTCCTCAGCATATCACCCTCAATCTAATGGGGCGGCGGAATGGTCTAATCAAGCTCTGGAACAGTTCCTCCATTGCTATGTCTCATATCACCACAATAATTGGTCTGAACTGTTACCTTGGGCAGAGTTCGCTTGTAATAGTGTTATTAATGCTTCCTCCCAGTTATCCCCGTTCATGGCGAATTATGGGATTCAACCATCCTTGTTGCCCGATTCATTCATGTTTCAGGGTTTTCCGGCTTTGGAGGTGCATTTCCGGCAACTCCGTTCCACGTGGGTGCAGATTCAGGATTGCCTTCATCGTTCTATGCAGCACCAAAAGTTCCAAGCTGATCATAGCCGTCTGCCCGCGCCTTCCTACCAGGTTGGTGAGAGGGTTTGGCTGTCCTCCCGCAACTTGAACCTTCTTGTGCCTTCCAATAAACTGGCTCCCTGTTATGTTAGTCCTTTTCGAATACTTCGGGTCAATCCTGTGGCCTACGCTCTTGACCTTCCTCCTGCAATGCGCATCTCCAATGTTTTTCATGTCTCCTTCTTGAAACCATTGGTTTCAGTTTACCACTGTGTTGCCTCGTCCCCATCCTATCACTGTTAACAAACATGAAGAATATGAGGTCAGCAGCATTATTGACTCTCGTATGTTCAGGGGCCTTGTACAGTATTTGGGTCACTGGAGGGGCTACGGTCCGGAGGAGTGAGCATGGAAGGCACAGAGGAGGGCGGAAGCATGAACATCAGAGGAGGGAACCCATGAACGCTCCTCCGAACCATAGCCCCTCCAGTGACCCAAATACTGTACAAGACCCCTGGACATACGAGAGTCAATAATGCTGCAACAGGGGAGGGGTCGTTGAGGGGAGGGTATTGTCAGGATTTTTTTCCTTGCTTTGTTTGCCATGTGCTGCTGGCAGTCATTTTACTCACCTTTCTTACTGAATCTGGTGCAGAGTGTGTGATGCTGCTCATTTCCTGCACGCCCTCTTATGGCAGACTGGTGAACATCATCCGTGTGATCCTGATCCCTGGCTTGTTCCTGACTCTGCTGCTCTCCTAGTTCCTGATTCCGGCTCATCTGACTACTCGCTTTGGCTCCTGACTTGGCTCGTCTGACTAACAGCTCTGACTTTGACTCCTGGCTAGTGATGTCGTGAACATAACATTTTCCGTTCGTGAACGGCGAACGCGAGTTTCCGCAAATGTTCCCGAACGGGCCAACCGGGCCAACCGCCATAGACTTCAATAGGCAGGAGAATTTTAAAACCCACAGGGACTCTTTCTGGCCACAATAGTGATGGAAAAGTTGTTTCAAGGGGACTAACACCTGGACTGTGGCATGCCGGAGGGGGATCCATGGCAAAACTCGCATGGAAAATTACATAGTTGGTGCAGAGTCTGGTTTTAATCCATAAAGGGCATAAATCACCTAACATTCCTAAATTGTTTGGAATAACGTGCTTTAAAACATCAGGTATGATGTTGTATCGATCAGGTAGTGTAAGGGTTACGCCCGTTTCACAGTGACAGACCAAACTCCCCGTTTAACGCACCGCAATCAACCGCAAACAGTCCATTTGCACAAAAGCAAACTCCCCATTTGCACAAGGTTGGATACCAAGCTAGCCATGTCCCGTTCCTTGTCCTCACTGATGTCATTGAAGGTCTCTTTCTCCACCCAGCCACGTACAACACCAAGGGTCCCCGAAAGGTGACAACAAGCCCCCTGGGACGCCTGCTGTGTTTGGTCTTCCACCTCCTCAAAGCCACCTTCCTCCTCTGACTCCTCTTCTTCAGACTCCTCTCTCTGCATTGCCTCTCTCTGCGTTATTATAAGGTGTGTTAAGTAGTACTATTCCTATCAGTTTAATCCCTGTTACGTGTATATGGCATCGATTTTAGGAACCGGGAGATGGAAAAAGATGCTTGGTCGGTCCTCCTACTTCAAATTTGCGGCACTGTGCGTGCAATCTAATGTGCCACCAGATAGGAGTGGTGTGTTAAGTAGTTCTATTCTTATCAGTTTAATCCCTGTTACGTTCCCTATCAGGGGACGTGTATATAGCATTGATTTTAGGAACCGGGAGATGGAAAAAGATGCTTGGTCGGACCTCCTACTTCAAATTTGGGGCACTGCACGTGCAATCTAATGTGCCACCAGATAGGAGTGGTGTGTTAAGTAGTACTATTCCTATCAGTTTTTTTTGGTTTGGTTTTTGAAGCCACAGTGCAGCACCAGAGGCCAGAAAAATTAGGCATGTACACATGCCTGAAAAATCAGGTATTGTTGCAGCTGCTGCTGTAGCAGCGGCCAGAAAAATTGATGTTTGTTTCCCAGGCAGAAAGTGCCCTAAAACATTGCGGCTTGAACCCTAGTTGGTGGCGGATAAGTCACGCAAGTCATCCGGCATTCAGAGATAAAATACAGCAGCGTGTGGACCATTTTTAGCCGAATGAGGCAGCTCATCTCATCAGGCCTTTTTTAGTCGAATGTATCACCCAATGTCAGTCCCTTCGGGATCCATCCCTCATTCATCTTAATAAAGGTGAGGTAATCTAGACTTTTTTGACCTAGGCGACTTCTCTTCTCAGTGACAATACCTCCTGCTGCACTGAAGGTCCTTTCTGACAGGACACTTGATGCGGGGCAGGCCAGAAGTTCGATTGCAAATTGGGATAGCTCAGGCCACAGGTCAAGCCTGCACACCCAGTAGTCAAGGGGTTCATCGCTCCTCAGAGTGTCGATATCTGCAGTTAAGGTAGTCTGCTACCTGTCGGTCGAGTCGTTCTCTGAGGGTGGACCCCGAAGGGCTGTGGTGATGCGTAGGACTTAAAAAGCTCTGCATGTCCTCCATCAACAACACGTCTGTAAAGCGTCCTGTCCTTGCCGGCGTGGTGGTGGGAGGAGGAGGATTACTTTCACCTCTTCCCCTGTTAGATTCACGTTGTGCTGTGACATCACCCTTATACGCTGTGTAAAGCATACTTTTTAATTTATTTTGGAACTGCTGCATCCTTTCCGACTTGCGGTAATTCAGTAACATTTCAGGCACTTTCTGCTTATACCGGGGGTCTAGTAGCGTGGACATCCAGTACAGGTCGTTCTCCTTCAGCCTTTTTATACAAGGGTCCCTCAACAGGCATGACAGCATGAAAGACCCCATTTGCACAAGGTTGGATGCCGAGCTACTCATGTCCCGTTCCTTGTCCTCAGTGATCTCACTGAAGGTATGTTCTTCCCCCCAGCCATGTACAACACCACGGGTACCAGATAGGTGACAACGAGCACCCTGGGATGCCTGTTGTGGTTGGTCTTCCTCCTCCTCCTCAAAGCCACATTCCTCCTCTGACTCCTCTTCCTCACAATCCTCTTCCAGCGTTGCCGCAGGTCCAGCAAGCGATGCTGATAAGGCTGTTTCTGGTGGTGATGGTGACCACAACTCTTCCTCTTCCTCTTCACGCTCATCTATGGCCTGATCCAGCACTCTTCGCAGGGCACGCTCCAGGAAGAAAACAAATGGTATGATGTCACTGATTGTGCCTTCGGTGCGACTGACTAGGTTTGTCACCTCCTCAAAAGGACGCATGAGTGTCCAGTAACGTGGCAAAAAAATTCCCAGCTCCGCAGAGGCTGTCCTAGCACCCCGGTCATACAAATAGTCATTAACAGCTTTTTCTTGTTGGAGCAGGCGGTGGAACATTAGGAGTGTTGAATTCCAACGTGTCGGGCTGTCGCAAATCAAGCGCCTCACTGGCATGTTGTTTCGCCGCTGGATATCTGAAAAGTGCGCCATGGCCGTGTAGGAACGCCTGAAATGGCCACACACCTTCCTGGCCTGCTTCAGGGCGTCCTGTAAGCCTGGGTACTTATGCACAAAGTGTTGCACAATCAGATTACACACATGTGCCATGCAAATTCAATGCCGCCAACAAATTTCTTCCGTTGTCACAAACCACTTTGCCAATCTCCAGTTGGTTTCGAGTCAGCCACTGATCCACCTGTGCGTTCAGGGCGGACAGGAGTGCTGGTCCGGTGTGACTCTCTGCTTTCAGGCAAGTCAACCCCAAGACTGCGTGACACTGCCGTATCCGGGATGTGGAATAGTACCTGGGGATCTGGGGGGGTGCCGTTGATGTGGAGCAAGGCGCAGCAGCAGAAGAGGACTCAGCCGAGGAGGTTATAGAAGAGGATGGAGTAGGAGGAGTAGAGGAGGTGGCAGCAGGCCTGCCTGCAAGTCGTGGTGGTGTCACCAACTCCTCTGCAGAGCCACGCATTCCATGCTTGGCAGCCATCAGCAGTTTTACCCAATGCGCAGTGTAGGTGATATACCTGCCCTGACCATGCTTTACAGACCAGGTATCAGTGGTCAGATGGACCCTTGCCCCAACACTGTGTGCCAGACATGCCATTACTTCCTTTTGCACAATCGAGTACAGGTTGGGGATTACCTTTTATGCAAAGAAATTTCGGCCGGGTACCTTCCACTGCGGTGTCCCAATAGCTACAAATTTTTGGAACGCCTCAGACTCCACCAGCTTGTATGGTAAAAGCTGGCGGGCTAAGAGTTCAGACAAGCCAGCTGTCAGATGCCGGGCAAGGGGGTGACTTTGTGACATTATAATAACTATAATAGTAATAATAACTAGTATTTATATAGCGTCTTTCTCCCAGTGGGACTCAAATCGCTTTTTCAGCGCTTGCTCTCGGAATTAACCAAATCGGCAGCTGAATAGTAATAGTTGTTATTATTACCCAATTTAATGGTACTCATTTTATCGACCTCGGAAGGATGAAGGGCTGAGTCGGCCCTGCCGGGATTTGAACCTGTGACCTTGGATCTTTTAAACAGGCTTTTTTGTAGTCAGGGCATTTACCAACTGAGCTACCTCACCGGCTTCTTACGCTCAATCATGTCCTTGACAGACACCTGACTGTGGGCAGATGAGCAGGAACTGCTCAAGGCGAGAAACGGAGTGGGTGATGGTTGAGAGGGGGCAAGGAGGACAGCAGTGGTTGACGTTGCTGAAGATGCTGGACCAGGAGGAGGATGGCGGCTTTGAGTTTGTGTGCTGCTTGTACTCATGTGTTGATCCCATAGGCGTTTGTGATGTGCGATCATGTGCCTTCGCAAAGCAGTTGTACCTAGGTGGGTGTTGGACTTCCCACGACTCAGTTTCTTTTGGCACAGGTTGCAAATGGCATCGCTGTTGTCAGAGGCAGACACATAAAAAAATGCCACACTGCTGAGCTCTGCGATGACGGCATTCTGGTGGTGGCAACAGCATGCATTGATTGGCGTGCTGTCTGGCTGACCCCGGGTGCCGATGCATGCTGTCTGACTGTGCCACTAGCTCCTTGCGACGACCTCCCCCTGCATCCAACTCGTCTCCTCCTCCTCCTCTCTGTCTCCCCATCTGAACTTTCCCCCTGTTCTTCTTCTCTTCTAGTGGGCACCCACGTGACATCCACGGATGCATCGTCATCATCAACCGCTTCACTTGTATCTGACAACTCAACAAAGGAAGCAGCAGCGGGTACAACATCATCATCATCACACCGTACGTCCATGTCTGTAATGCTGCTTGACTGAGACATATCCCTGTTATCTACATCCTCTGGCAATAATGGTTGCGCATCACTCATTTCTTCCAACTGATGTGTAAATAACTCCTCTGACAGATCAAGTGAAGCAGCTGTGGTGCTAGTGTTGGTGGTGGCGGCAGGCGGGCGAGTGGTAACTTGAGAGGTGCCCGAAGCTAAGCTAGAGGAGCATGGTGCGTCAAGGTTCCGAGCGGAAGCTGTAGAAGATTGGGTGTCCTGTGTTAGCCAGTCAACTATGTCCTCAAAACTTTTCGAGTTCAGGGTACGTGGCCTCTGAACACTGGGCATTATTCTAGGGCCAAAGGGAATCACAGCACCACGACCACGACGGCCCCTGCGGGGTGGCTTGCCTCTGCCTGTAATTTTTTTTTCGATTAGTGGTACTATGCGTGCAAGCTACTGTGACAACAGATATGAGTGGCACTGTGTACTGGCAGAAGTTGGCAGAGTAGATGCTGTAGGCCTGACACACACGCTTGCAGACAACTAACTGCTATTCAATCTATTACAGTCAAAATTGTATTTTTTTTTTTAAATGTACACTACTGTTACACCAGATATGAGTTGCACTGGTGTGACACTGTGCCCTGGCAGGCCCTGAAACGCACACGTGTGAAGGAAACTGACTGCTATTATTTCACAGTCAAAAAAGTGTTGTTTTTTTTTAAATGTACACTACTGTTACAACAGATATGAGTGGTGGCACAGGTGTGATACTGTTCCCTGGCAGACAGGCACTGAAATGCACACGTGTGAAGGAAACTGACTGCTATTATTTCACAGTCAAAAAAGTGTTGTTGTTTTTTAAATGTACACTACTGTTACAACAGATTTGAGTGGTGGCACTGGTGTGACACTGTGCCCTGGCAGGCCCTGAAACGCACACGTGTGAAGGAAACTGACTGCTATTATTTCACAGTCAAATTTCTAGTTTTTTTTAATGTACACTACTGTTACACCAGATATGAGTTGCACTGGTGTGACACTGTGCCCTGGCAGGCCCTGAAACGCACATGTGTGAAGGAAACTGACTGCTATTATTTCACAGTCAAATTTCTAGTTTTTTTTTTTAACCCCTTAATGACCGAGGACATACGCCATACGTCCTCAGAAAAAATACAGTTAACGCCTGAGGACGTATGGTGTACGTCCTCAGTTTGGAAAGCAGCTGGAAGCGATTCTGATCACTTCCAGCTGCTTTCCGGTTATTGCAGGATGCCTCGATATCGAGGCATCCTGCAATAACAAATTTTACCCCTCCGGTGCAGAGAGAGCCACTCTGTGGCCCTCTCTGCACCGGGCATCAATGGCCGCATTCATTGGTGGGTGGGAGGTGAAGTGGGAGGCGGGTGGGCGGCCATCGATG
>NC_069503.1:1146168261-1146170761 GCF_027579735.1 Bombina bombina | reverse complement strand
ACCCTCTTGTTGATGGACATTCCTCACCAACAGTACCCGCTGAGTTCTGTGCTTGTTGAGGAACTTGTGCTTGAAGCTTATACAAGAAACACTTTCATTGTTAGTTTTCCACTCCTGCATACTGGGAGTTCCAGACACCTCCCTCATCCTCACACACATATATACACACACAAATTTTATATATATATATATATATATATATATATATATATATATATATATATATATATATATATACATACATATATATATATATATATATATATATATATATATATATATACATACATATATATATATATATATATATATATATATATATATATATATATATATACATATATATTTACCAGGAAGGATACATTGAGATTTCTCTCATTTTCAAGTATGACCTGTATATATATATATATATATATATATATATATACACACACATATACTGTATACACACACATGCACACATACAGGGAGTGCAGAATTATTAGGCAAGTTGTATTTTTGAGGATTCATTTTATTATTGAACAACAACCATGTTCTCAATGAACCCAAAAAACTCATTAATATCAAAGCTGAATATTTTTGGAAGTAGTTTTTAGTTTGTTTTTAGTTTTAGCTATTTTAGGGGGATATCTGTGTGTGCAGGTGACTATTACTGTGCATAATTATTAGGCAACTTAACAAAAAACAAATATATACCCATTTCAATTATTTATTTTTACCAGTGAAACCAATATAACATCTCAACATTCACAAATATACATTTCTGACATTCAAAAACAAAACAAAAACAAATCAGTGACCAATATAGCCACCTTTCTTTGCAAGGACACTCAAAAGCCTGCCATCCATGGATTCTGTCAGTGTTTTGATCTGTTCACCATCAACATTGCGTGCAGCAGCAACCACAGCCTCCCAGACACTGTTCAGAGAGGTGTACTGTTTTCCCTCCTTGTAAATCTCACATTTGATGATGGACCACAGGTTCTCAATGGGGTTCAGATCAGGTGAACAAGGAGGCCATGTCATTAGATTTTCTTCTTTTATACCCTTTCTTGCCAGCCACGCTGTGGAGTACTTGGACGCGTGTGATGGGGCATTGTCCTGCATGAAAATCATGTTTTTCTTGAAGGATGCAGACTTCTTCCTGTACCACTGCTTGAAGAAGGTGTCTTCCAGAAACTGGCAGTAGGACTGGGAGTTGAGCTTGACTCCATCCTCAACCCGAAAAGGCCCCACAAGCTCATCTTTGATGATACCAGCCCAAACCAGTACTCCACCTCCACCTTGCTGGCGTCTGAGTCGGACTGGAGCTCTCTGCCCTTTACCAATCCAGCCACGGGCCCATCCATCTGGCCCATCAAGACTCACTCTCATTTCATCAGTCCATAAAACCTTAGAAAAATCAGTCTTGAGATATTTCTTGGCCCAGTCTTGACGTTTCAGCTTGTGTGTCTTGTTCAGTGGTGGTCATCTTTCAGCCTTTCTTACCTTGGCCATGTCTATGAGTATTGCACACCTTGTGCTTTTGGGCACTCCAGTGATGTTGCAGCTCTGAAATATGGCCAAACTGGTGGCAAGTGGCATCTTGGCAGCTGCACGCTTGACTTTTCTCAGTTCATGGGCAGTTATTTTGCGCCTTGGTTTTTCCACACGCTTCTTGCGACCCTGTTGACTATTTTGAATGAAACGCTTGATTGTTCGATGATCACGCTTCAGAAGCTTTGCAATTTTAAGAGTGCTGCATCCCTCTGCAAGATATCTCACTATTTTTGACTTTTCTGAGCCTGTCAAGTCCTTCTTTTGACCCATTTTGCCAAAGGAAAGGAAGTTGCCTAATAATTATGCACACCTGATATAGGGTGTTGATGTCATTAGACCACACCCCTTCTCATTACAGAGATGCACATCACCTAATATGCTTATTTGGTAGTAGGCTTTCGAGCCTATACAGCTTGGAGTAAGACAACATGCATAAAGAGGATGATGTGGTCAAAATACTCATTTGCCTAATAATTCTGCACTCCCTGTATACTGTATACACACATATAGACAGTATCTCACAAAAGTGAGTACATCCCTCACATTTCTGTAATATTTTATTATATCTTTTCATGTAACAACACTGAAGAAATGACACTTTCCTCTAATGTAAAGTAGTGAGTGTACAGCCTGTATAACAGTGTAAATTTGCTGCCCCCTCAAAATAACTCAACACACAGCCATCAATGTCTAAACCATTAACAAAAGTGAGTACACCCCTAAGTGTAAATGTCCAAATTGGGCCCAACTAGCCATTTTCCCTCCCCGGTGTCATGTGACTCGATAGTGTTACAAGGTCTCAGGTGTGAATGGGGAGCAGGTGTGTTAAATTTGGTGTTAACGCTTTCACACTCTCTCATACTGGTCACTGGAAGTTCAACATGGCACCTCATGGCAAAGAACTCTGTGAGAATCTGAAAAAAAGAATTGTTGCTCTACATAAAGATGGCCTAGGCTATAA
>NC_069503.1:1146138261-1146163261 GCF_027579735.1 Bombina bombina | reverse complement strand
GGTGAAAAAATCCTATTGACTGATGCAATCAGCCAATAGGATTGAGCTTCAGCGCTGGTATTTTTGCTCTGCGCTCACTTCTTGCCTGCTAACGCCTGGTTTATGAAAACCTATAATACCAGCGCTGTAGGTAAGTGACCGGTGACAATAACGTGCAAGTTAGCACCGCACCCCTCATAACGCAAAACTTGTAATCTAGCTGTATGTTTTTATAAGTAGCAGTATAGCGTGTAATACATTAATATAAATGTACAGTTGTACACATGTGTATAATGTAATGTGAAGGCACTTTAGGTTTTGATTTATGATAATTGCATAGAGAGGAAAAAGAGGAATTTTCTAACTAGATATAAGTTCTAAGCATTTTGTGGAACAATCCTGAGTTAAGTGCTCTGTTCCCCGGTCCCCTCAGGCTGGATTCTATAAAGTAAGTTCCTGTTTCTTCTAAAGAGACTTAGGACTTCTCTAGCACAACCCAAAAATAGCACAAAATGCCAAAATTCTGCATAAGGAACTGTACAACCAACGACATGCATCCTGACCCCAAACCACCTACTGGACTGCTCAGCCCTGACCCTTGCTGCTGAGCTTCACCCGCAGATCACAAATGTATTGCCCCGACTCAAAGTTGAGATATATGAAATGGCACACATGCCCTTAGAGAGATGCGACTGCACCTCACTGACGAAGCTCACAGAAGGCCGAAACGATCGTCGGGGGTTGTTGCTTCTCTTGTTCAGAGAAGAATTGCCTGGTATTTCGGCGCTGGACTGTCATTGGGCAGGGTCAGACTGATGTGCTACAGGATATTTTTTCTCTGTGAAAAGGCATAGTGTGTTAAGAGTACGTACCCTGAGTGGCAATGAAAATGAACAGGCATGGAAGTCATTCTAGCTTTTGTTCTGTCTCAGCTGATTGTTTCTCTCTTTCTTTTTATAGATATGAAATGGCTCCATTTAAATTATCTGTTAAATGGATTTATTAGTGTTGGTAAATATCACAAATAGCATTGGTGCTTAATGTCAGTTTGTTAGTGGTGTAAGAAGAAGCAAGGGGCAGAGCAATTAGGGAAAGACAGTAGGTCAGGTAAGCTGCATTATTTAATCACATGCAGTGCCGGCTCCATAATCGGTCCCAGTCACCATTTTACAAGGGCAGCACATAAGGAGAGAAGGGTTGCCTTACCAATATAAATTGGTGGTTTGTGTAAAATTATGTATTTATTTTGCAATCATGAATGATGATGTAATACAGTCCTATAGTTGGGTATAAATTATAGTGGAAAGAGAGTTGGGTGGTGTCATTTCATTATGTGACTCAGCAAGCACCCTGTAAGTACAATGTCCTAAACCAGCCCTGGTCACACAGAGGACATGCAAAGAAAAAGTTAGAGAAAAAATAATGCAGGGGCAAGAGTTCAGTGTGCCCTGGGGGAATTACATTAGTGAGAGTGCTAGATGGGAGTAGGGGAGACTGCATTAGTGAGAGTGCTAGATGGGTGTAGGGGAGACTACATTAGTGAGAGTGCTAGATGGTTGGGTGGGGAAGACTGCATTAGTGAGAATGGTTGGGGGGAGACTGCATTAGTGAGAGTGCTAGATGGGTGGGGGGAGACTGCATTAGTGAGAGTGCTAGATGGGTGTAGGGGAGACTGCATTAGTGAGAGTGCTAGATGGTTGGGTGGGGGAGACTTCATTAGTGAGAATGGTTGGGGGGGAGACTGCATTAGTGAGAGTGCTAGATGGGTGGGGGGAGACTGCATTAGTGAGAGTGCTAGATGGGTAGGGGGAGACTGCATTAGTGAGAGTGCTAGATGGGTGGGGGGAGACTGCATTAGTGAGAATGCTAGATGGGTGGGGGGACACTGGATTAGTGAGAGTGCTAGATGGTTGGGTGGGGGAACTACATTAGTGAGAGTGCAAGATGGCTGGGTGGGGGAATTACAGTACATTAGTGAGAGTGCAAGATGGTTGGGTGGGGTAAACCACATTAGTGAGAGTGCAAAATGGTTGAGTGGGGGGATTACATTAGTGAGAGTGCTAGATGGGTGGGGGGGGGACATTAGTGAGAGTGCTACATGGTTAAGTGGGGGGAACTACATTAGTGAGAGTGCTAGATGGTTAAGTGGGGGGAACTACATTAGTGAGAGTGCTAGATGTTTAAGTGGGGGGAACTACATTAGTGAGAGTGCTAGATGTTTAAGTGGGGGAACTACATTAGTGAGAGTGCTAGATGGTTAAGTGGGGGGAACTACATTAGTGAGAGTGCTAGATGGTTAAGTGGGGGGAACTACATTAGTGAGAGTGCTAGATGGTTAAGTGGGGGAAATACATTAGTGAGAGTGCTAGATGGTTAAGTGGGGGGAACTACATTAGTGAGAGTGCTAGATGGTTAAGTGGGGGGAACTATATTAGTGAGAGTGCTAGATGGTTGGGTGAGGGAGACTGTATTAGTGAGAGTGCTAGATGGTTGGGTGGGGGGAGACTGCATTAGTGAGAATACTATGTTTGGGTGGGGGAAACTGCATTAGTGAGAGTGCTAGATGGTTAAGTGGGGGGAACTACATTAGTGAGAGTGCTAGATGGTTGGGTAGGGAGAACTACATTAGTGAGAGTCTAAGATGATTGGGTGAGGGGGATTGCATTAGTGACAGTGTTAGACAGTTGAGTGGGGGAGTGCATAAGTGAGAGTGCTAGACAGTTGGGTGCAGAGGAGTGCATAAGGGAGAGTGCTAGACAGTTGGGTGCCAAGGAGTGCATAAATGAGAGTGCTAGACAGTTGGGTGCAGGGGAGTGAATTAGTGAGAGTTCTAGACAGTTGGGTGGGGGAGTGCATAAGTGAGTGCTAGACAGTTATTAGTAATCGTTAACTAATTTGTACAAGGGCTCAGTTTTTATAGTGAGACCAACAACTGCAATTTCGATTCATAAATGTGAGTATTTAATAAGGAACAAAAAGTTTCAGGAAGACATTTTCTTTTGCTGTGTTAGTGTTCAGCCCCATATTCTCACAACCCCTGTGCATTTTAGTTAGTTTCCTATTATAAACCCTCTAAGGCACCTCATTCACCCACCTGTGTTCCCTATATTCCCACAGCATTCTCTTTGCCAACACCTGGCCAGATATTCATTATCCCTGCAGAATTCTCTCCCCCCACCCAACGATCTTGCACTCTCTCTAATAAAGCCCCCCACCCCAACCGTCTAGCACTCTCTCTAATGCAGTTCCCCAACACCCATCCATCTTGCACTCTCACTAATGCAGCTACCCCCCTATGTCTAGTACTCTAATGCAGTCACCCCCCAAACCATCTAACACTCTCACTAATACAGTTCCCCCCACCCAACTATCTAGCACTTTCTCTAATACAGTTCCCCCCACCCAACTATCTAGAACTCTCTCTAATACAGTCCCCCCACCCAACTATCTAGCACTCTCTCTAATACAGTCCCCACCAATCCATCTAGCACTCTCTCAGCCCCCCCCCCACGAAAAGAAAGCGTTGTAGGTAAGACAAAGTACAACGTGAGCCGTGAGATGCTGTGCAAAAGTACTGAGAGCAATTTGTATCTCAAGGTTCTTTTTATACTGCCATATTACCCCAAACCTGACCATTTTAAGTGTCAGTCACCCATGTATA
Source organism: Bombina bombina (assembly GCF_027579735.1). Lineage (NCBI taxonomy): Eukaryota > Metazoa > Chordata > Amphibia > Anura > Bombinatoridae > Bombina > Bombina bombina. The sequence goes on along the minus strand of NC_069503.1, from coordinate 1,146,159,621 downwards.
GGTGATCAAAATGTAGTGGCTCCATATGGTTTTCCCCTTTACTTCCCTTAATACCTATGTCCTACTCATCTAACCATGTTTAACCTGACCCTCAAAGAGCAATTAACCCTGACTGCAAACCACTGCTATAAATCCCAATCTTGATTCACCCCCAAACAGCAATTAATGCTAGCCTGGATCAGTCCCTCAAACAATTGGCCACCAATCATGCCTATCCAAAATCAGCCAACTATAGTGGCCCAACCCACTGGCAACCCCCAATCCACAATTATAGTACCCACTGGCAACACCCAAACCACTAATATAGTCCCCAATGGTAGCCCCCTACCAACTAATATAGTCCCCACTGGCAGCCCCCAATCCACTAATATAATCCCCCCTGGCAGCCCCCAATCCACTAATATAGTCCCCCCTGGCAGCCCCCAATCCACTAATATATTCCCCACCGGCAGCCCCCAACCCACTAATATAGTCCCCCTTGCAGCCCTCAATCCTCTAATATAATCCCCCCATAGCAGCTCCCAATCCACTAATACAGTCCCCACTGGCAGCCCCCACACTAAATGAACCCTGCTGCAATTCCCCGACACAAACACAGCTAACTCATACCCCCCTTCCTAACCACTAAAATAGCAAACTGTCACCAAATGAAACAATACCCAGTGAAATGCCTTGCTGAAGCTTTTTGGTTCCATTTTCAATACTCTGGTTTATCATTAAAAATTCCAGTTATTAGTCTCACTACCAAAACTGAGCCCTCTTATTCTACTAATTAGTTAATGTTTGGGAGTGTTTTTGAATACAAATAGGGTGTTTAGTTTTTATTGGATGTTTGCCAAGGAGGGATCCCAGGGCGGGGAATTTATTGTTGGCGGATTGTGTGGAGGTAAGTCCATGTGGATGATTTCATATTCAGTAGGTGGTTATGGAGAGAATTAAGTAGTTAGCATTCTATTGGATGTTAGGAGGATATTACATTGAGAGGATTGTTAGGGAACCAGGGCCAGATATGGTTAGGGTTTATTGAGGGCACACAGTCATAAGTAGGCTACTATATAATGAGGAGGGTTTGTGGCTGGTGCAAGGAGTATATTAGTAAAGACAGCCAGAAAGAAGCTTATCAACCAGCCATACATAGTAGCAGCAGACATAGGTTAGTGTCGCTGTATATTGTGTGTGCTGATCACCCACAAGTAGCACATTTAGAGATAGAAGTCTTGCAATGCAGTTACCTATACCTAGAATGTGCGGGTTGATTGCTATTTAGCCCTGACATAATTACTCTATTCTGTGAGCTATATCTAAAAAAGAAAAACTATTAGAACTATTCAATAATATAGGTCTAACAAAACAGGAAATACTTCTAAGCTGTGGAATTTATAGCAAGGGAGGTTATAATGGTAAATGCAGCCTTCTCTTATCTTCAAGAGTCTAAGACAACCACACGCACACATATACATACATACATATATATATGTGTGTGTGTGTGTGTGTGTGTGTGTGTGTGTGTGTGTGTGTGTGTGTGTGTGTGTGTGTGTGTGTGTGTGTGTATAAAACAGTGTCCATATTTGTAATTTGGAAAATAAAAAGCTATAGGCACACAGTGTAATACTGAGTATAACTCATTTTGGTTTAACAGATTACTTCATAGGATTATTCTCCCACTCAGGGAGTGCAGACAGCTGTTTGCATGTTTCGTCCTCTAGGGGCCAGCCCCAGGCCTTGAAGAAAGGAGCCAGGTTCTTCTGCACAGCCTGAGAGAACTTCTGCGCCCACAGATTCATCTTGTAATTATTTTCATTCTTTATGCCGGGCATGGTCTGGTATTCAGCGAAGAGCTTCTTAAATGGGTCCCAGCTGAAGGCTTCCTGCAACTGAGAGCGGCACAGCATGAGCTACTTGCAAGTGGGGAAGTGTGTAGGACACTATCTTCAGTATGTGATCATCTCACAGCATGAGATACTTGCAAGTGGGGAAGTGTGTAGGACACTATCTTCAGTATGTGATCATCTCACAGCATGAGCTACTTGCAAGTGGGAAGTGTGTAGGACACTATCTTCAGTATGTGATCATCTCACAGCATGAGTTACTTGCCAGTGGGGAAGTGTGTAGGACACTATCTTCAGTATGTGATCATCTCACAGCATGAGATACTTGCAAGTGGGGAAGTGTGTAGGGCGCTATCTTCAGTATGTGATCATCTCACAGCATGAGCTACTTGCAAGTGGGAAGTGTGTAGGACGCTATCTTCAGTATGTGATCATCTCACAGCATGAGCAACTTGCAAGTGGGGAAGTGTTTAGGGTGCTATCTTCAGTATGTGATCATCTCACAGCATGAGATACTTGCAAGTGGGGAAGTGTGTAGGGTGCTATCTTCAGTATGTGATCATCTCACAGCATGAGTTACTTGCAAGTGGGGAAGTGTGTAGGGTGCTATCTTCAGTATGTGATCATCTCACAGCATGAGATACTTGCAAGTGGGGAAGTGTGTAGGTCGCTATCTTCAGTATGTGATCATCTCACAGCATGAGTTACTTGCAAGTGGGGGAGTGTGTAGGGCGCCATCTTCAGTATGTGATCATCTCACAGCATGAGATACTTGCAAGTGGGGAAGTGTTTAGGGTGCTATCTTCAGTATGTGATCATCTCACAGCATGAGATACTTGCAAGTGGGGAGGTGTGTAGGACGCTATCTTCAGTATGTGATAATCTCACAGCATGAGATACTTGCAAGTGGGGAGGTGTGTAGGACGCTATCTTCAGTATGTGATCATCTCACAGCATGAGATACTTGCAAGTGGGGAGGTGTGTAGGACGCTATCTTCAGTATGTGATCATCTCACAGCATGAGATACTTGCAAGTGGGGAAGTGTGTAGGGCGCTATCTTCAGTATGTGATCATCTCACAGCATGAGTTACTTGCAAGTGGGGAAGTGTGTAGGGCGCCATCTTCAGTATGTGATCATCTCACAGCATGAGATACTTGCAAGTGGGGAAGTGTTTAGGGTGCTATCTTCAGTATGTGATCATCTCACAGCATGAGATACTTGCAAGTGGGGAAGTGTGTAGGTCGCTATCTTCAGTATGTGATAATCTCACAGCATGAGCTACTTGCAAGTGGGAAAGTGTGTAGGGCGCTATCTTCAGTATGTGATCATCTCACAGCATGAGCTACTTGCAAGTGGGGAAGTGTGTAGGACGCTATCTTCAGTATGTTATCATCTCACAGCATGAGCTACTTGCAAGTGGGGAAGTGTGTAGGACGCTATCTTCAGTATGTTATCATCTCACAGCATGAGTTACTTGCAAGTGGGGAAGTGTGTAGGGCGCTATCTTCAGTATGTGATCATCTCACAGCATGAGTTACTTGCAAGTGGGGTAGTGTGTAGGGCGCTATCTTCAGTATGTGATCATCTCACAGCATGAGCTACTTGCAAGTGGGGAAGTGTGTAGGGCGCTATCTTCAGTATGTGATCATCTCACAGCATGAGCTACTTGCAAGTGGGGAAGTGTATAGGGCGCTATCTTCAGTATGTGATCATCTCACAGCATTAGCTACTTGCAAGTGGGGAAGTGTGTAGGGCGCTATCTTCAGTATGTGATCATCTCACAGCATGAGCTACTTGCAAGTGGGGAAGTGTGTAGGGCGCTATCTTCAGTATGTGATCATCTCACAGCATGAGCTACTTGCAAGTGGGGAAGTGTGTAGGACGCTATCTTCAGTATGTGATCATCTCACAGCATGAGCTACTTGCAAGTGGGGAAGTGTGTAGGGCGCTATCTTCAGTATGTGATCATCTCACAGCATGAGCTACTTGCAAGTGGGGAAGTGTTTAGGGCGCTATCTTCAGTATGTGATCATCTCACAGCATTAGCTACTTGCAAGTGGGGAAGTGTGTAGGGCGCTATCTTCAGTATGTGATCATCTCACAGCATTAGCTACTTGCAAGTGGGGAAGTGTGTAGGGCGCTATCTTCAGTCTGTGATCATCTCACAGCATGAGTTACTTGCAAGTGGGGAAGTGTGTAGGGCGCTATCTTCAGTATGTGATCATCTCACAGCATGAGTTACTTGCAAGTGGGGAAGTGTGTAGGGCGCTATCTTCAGTATGTGATCATCTCACAGCATGAGCTACTTGCAAGTGGGGAAGTGTGTAGGGTGCTATCTTCAGTATGGTGATCATCTCACAGCATGAGTTACTTGCAAGTGGGGAGTGTGTAGGACGCTATCTCAGTATGTGATCATCTCACAGCATGAGTTACTTGCAATGTGGGGAAGTGTGTAGGGCGCTATCTTCAGTATGTGATCATCTCACAGCATGCGTTACTTGCAAGTGGGGAAGTGTGTAGGACGCTATCTTCAGTATGTGATCATCTCACAGCATGAGATACTTGCAAGTGGGGACGTGTGTAGGGCGCTATCTTCAGTATGTGATCATCTCACAGCATGAGTTACTTGCAAGTGGGGAAGTGTGTAGGGCGCTATCTTCAGTATGTGATCATCTCACAGCATGAGTTACTTGCAAGTGGGGAAGTGTTGTAGGACGCTATCTTCAGTATGTGATCATCTCACAGCATGAGTTACTTGCAAGTGGGGATAGTGTGTAGCGTGCGCTATCTTCAGTATGTGATCATCTCACAGCATGAGTTACTTGCAAGTGGGGAAGTGTGTAGGGCGCTATCTTCAGTATGTGATCATCTCACAGCATGAGATACTTGCAAGTGGGAAGTGTGTAGGACGCTATCTTCAGTATGTGATCATCTCACAGCATGAGTTACTTGCAAGTGGGGAAGTGTGTAGGGCGCTATCTTCAGTATGTGATCATCTCACAGCATGAGTTACTTGCAAGTGGGGAAGTGTGTAGGGCGCTATCTTCAGTATGTGATCATCTCACAGCATGAGTTACTTGCAAGTGGGGAAGTGTGTAGGGCGCTATCTTCAGTATGTGATCATCTCACAGCATGAGTTACTTGCAAGTGGGGAAGTGTGTAGGGCGCTATCTTCAGTATGTGATCATCTCACAGCATGAGTTACTTGCAAGTGGGGAAGTGTGTAGGGCGCTATCTTCAGTATGTGATCATCTCACAGCATGAGTTACTTGCAAGTGGGGAAGTGTGTAGGGCGCTATCTTCAGTATGTGATCATCTCACAGCATGAGTTACTTGCAAGTGGGGAAGTGTGTAGGGCGCTATCTTCAGTATGTGATCATCTCACAGCATGAGCTACTTGCAAGTGGGGAAGTGTGTAGGACGCTATCTTCAGTATGTGATCATCTCACAGCATGAGCTACTTGCAAGTGGGGAAGTGTGTAGGACGCTATCTTCAGTATGTGATCATCTCACAGCATGAGTTACTTGCAAGTGGGGAAGTGTGTAGGGCGCTATCTTCAGTATGTGATCATCTCACAGCATGAGTTACTTGCAAGTGGGGAAGTGTGTAGGGCGCTATCTTCAGTATGTGATCATCTCACAGCATGAGTTACTTGCAAGTGGGGAAGTGTGTAGGGCGCTATCTTCAGTATGTGATCATCTCACAGCATGAGTTACTTGCAAGTGGGGGAAGTGTGTAGGGCGCTATCTTCAGTATGTGATCATCTCACAGCATGAGCTACTTGCAAGTGGGGAAGTGTGTAGGGACGCTATCTTCAGTATGTGATCATCTCACAGCATGAGTTACTTGCAAGTGGGGAAGTGTGTAGGACGCTATCTTCAGTATGTGATCATCTCACAGCATGAGCTACTTGCAAGTGGGGAAGTGTGTAGGACGCTATCTTCAGTATGTGATCATCTCACAAGCATGAGTTACTTGCAAGTGGGGAAGTGTGTAGGTGCTATCTTCAGTATGTGATCATCTCACAGCATGAGCTACTTGCAAGTGGGGAAGTGTGTAGGACGCTATCTTCAGTATGTGATCATCTCACAGCATGAGCTACTTGCAAGTGGGGAAGTGTGTAGGGCGCTATCTTCAGTATGTGATCATCTCACAGCATGAGTTACTTGCAAGTGGGGAAGTGTGTAGGCGCTATCTTCAGTATGTGATCATCTCACAGCATGAGTTACTTGCAAGTGGGGAAGTGTGTAGGGGCTATCTTCAGTATGTGATCATCTCACAGCATGAGTTACTTGCAAGTGGGAAGTGTGTAGGGAGCTATCTCAGTATGTGATCATCTCACAGCATGAGTTACTTGCAAGTGGGGAAGTGTGTAGGGCGCTATCTTCAGTATGTGATCATCTCACAGCATGAGCTACTTGCAAGTGGGGAAGTGTGTAGGACGCTATCTTCAGTATGTGATCATCTCACAGCATGAGCTACTTGCAAGTGGTGAAGTGTGTAGGGCGCTATCTTCAGTATGTGATCATCTCACAGCATGAGTACTTGCAAGTGGGGAAGTGTGTAGGGCGCTATCTTCAGTATGTGATCATCTCACAGCATGAGTTACTTGCAAGTGGGGAAGTGTGTAGGGTGCTATCTTCAGTATGTGATCATCTCACAGCATGAGTTACTTGCAAGTGGGAAGTGTGTAGGGCGCTATCTTCAGTATGTGATCATCTCACAGCATGAGTACTTGCAAGTGGGGAAGTGTGTAGGGACCTATCTTCAGTATGTGATCATCTCACAGCATGAGATACTTGCAAGTGGGGAAGTGTGTAGGGTCGCTATCTTCAGTATGTGATCATCTCACAGCATGAGTTACTTGCACAGTGGGGAAGTGTGTAGGGCGCTATCTTCAGTATGTGATCATCTCACAGCATGAGTTACTTGCAAGTGGGGAAGTGTGTAGGACGCTATCTTCAGTATGTGATCATCTCACAGCATGAGTTACTTGCAAGTGGGGAAGTGTGTAGGACGCTATCTTCAGTATGTGATCATCTCACAGCATGAGTTACTTGCAAGTGGGGAAGTGTGTAGGACGCTATCTTCAGTATGTGATCATCTCACAGCATGAGTTACTTGCAAGTGGGAAGTGTGTAGGGCGCTATCTTCAGTATGTGATCATCTCACAGCATGAGTTACTTGCAAGTGGGGAAGTGTGTAGGGCGCTATCTTCAGTATGTGATCATCTCACAGCATGAGTTACTTGCAAGTGGGGAAGTGTGTAGGGCGCTATCTTCAGTATGTGATCATCTCACAGCATGAGTTACTTGCAAGTGGGGAAGTGTGTAGGGTGCTATCTTCAGTATGTGATAATCTCACAGCATGAGTTACTTGCAAGTGGGGAAGTGTGTAGGGCGCTATCTTCAGTATGTGATCATCTCACAGCATGAGTTACTTGCAAGTGGGGAAGTGTGTAGGGCGCTATCTTCAGTATGTGATCATCTCACAGCATGAGTTACTTGCAAGTGGGGAAGTGTGTAGGGCGCTATCTTCAGTATGTGATCATCTCACAGCATGAGTTACTTGCAAGTGGGGAAGTGTGTAGGACGCTATCTTCAGTATGTGATCATCTCACAGCATGAGATACTTGCAAGTGGGGAAGTGTGTAGGGCGCTATCTTCAGTATGTGATCATCTCACAGCATGAGTTACTTGCAAGTGGGGAAGTGTGTAGGGCGCTATCTTCAGTATGTGATCATCTCACAGCATGAGTTACTTGCAAGTGGGGAAGTGTGTAGGACGCTATCTTCAGTATGTGATCATCTCACAGCATGAGTTACTTGCAAGTGGGGAAGTGTGTAGGACGCTATCTTCAGTATGTGATCATCTCACAGCATGAGATACTTGCAAGTGGGGAAGTGTGTAGGGCGCTATCTTCAGTATGTGATCATCTCACAGCATGAGTTACTTGCAACTGGGGAAGTGTGTAGGGCGCTATCTTCAGTATGTGATCATCTCACAGCATGAGTTACTTGCAAGTGGGGAAGTGTGTAGGACGCTATCTTCAGTATGTGATCATCTCACAGCATGAGCTACTTGCAAGTGGGGAAGTGTGTAGGGCGCTATCTTCAGTATGTGATCATCTCACAGCATGAGTTACTTGCAAGTGGGGAAGTGTGTAGGACGCTATCTTCAGTATGTGATCATCTCACAGCATGAGTTACTTGCAAGTGGGGAAGTGTGTAGGGCACTATCTTCAGTATGTGATCATCTCACAGCATGAGTTACTTGCAAGTGGGGAAGTGTGTAGGGCGCTATCCTCAGTATGTGATCATCTCACAGCATGAGTTACTTGCAAGTGGGGAAGTGTGTAGGGCGCTATCTTCAGTATGTGATCATCTCACAGCATGAGTTACTTGCAAGTGGGGAAGTGTGTAGGACGCTATCTTCAGTATGTGATAATCTCACAGCATGAGTTACTTGCAAGTGGGGAAGTGTGTAGGACGCTATCTTCAGTATGTGATCATCTCACAGCATGAGTTACTTGCAAGTGGGGAAGTGTGTGGGGCGCTATCTTCAGTATGTGATCATCTCACAGCATGAGTTACTTGCAAGTGGGGAAGTGTGTAGGACGCTATCTTCAGTATCTGATCATCTCACAGCATGAGCTACTTGCAAGTGGGGTAGTGTGTAGGGTGCTATCTTCAGTATGTGATCATCTCACAGCATGAGCTACTTGCAAGTGGGGTAGTGTGCAGGTCGCTATCTTCAGTATGTGATCATCTCACAGCATGAGTTACTTGCAAGTGGGGAAGTGTGTAGGGCACTATCTTCAGTATGTGATCATCTCACAGCATGAGCTACTTGCAAGTGGGGTAGTGTGTAGGGTGCTATCTTCAGTATGTGATCATCTCACAGCATGAGCTACTTGCAAGTGGGGTAGTGTGCAGGTCGCTATCTTCAGTATGTGATCATCTCACAGCATGTGTTACTTGCAAGTGGGGAAGTGTTTAGGGTGCTATCTTCAGTATGTGATCATCTCACAGCATGAGTTACTTGCAAGTGGGAAGTGTGTAGGACGCTATCTTCAGTATGTGATCATCTCACAGCATGAGCTACTTGCAAGTGGGGAAGTGTGTAGGGCGCTATCTTCAGTATGTGATCATCTCACAGCATGAGCTACTTGCAAGTGGGGAAGTGTGTAGGACGCTATCTTCAGTATGTGATCATCTCACAGCATGAGTTACTTGCAAGTGGGGAAGTGTGTAGGCCACTATCTTCAGTATGTGATCATCTCACAGCATGAGTTACTTGCAAGTGGGGAAGTGTGTAGGGCGCTATCTTCAGTATGTGATCATCTCACAGCATGAGATACTTGCAACTGGTGAAGTGTGTAGGGCACTATCTTCAGTATGTGATCATCTCACAGCATGAGTTACTTGCAAGTGGGGAAGTGTGTAGGGCGCTATCTTCAGTATGTGATAATCTCACAGCATGAGCTACTTGCAAGTGGGGAAGTGTGCAGGACGCTATCTTCAGTATGTGATCATCTCACAGCATGAGTTACTTGCAAGTGGGAAGTGTGTAGGACGCTATCTTCAGTATGTGACCATCTCACAGCATGAGCTACTTGCAAGTGGGGAAGTGTGCAGGACGCTATCTTCAGTATGTGATCATCTCACAGCATGTGTTACTTGCAAGTGGGAGGTGTGTATGGTGCTATCTTCAGTGTGTGATCATCTCACAGCATGAGTTACTTGCAAGTGGGGAAGTGTGCAGGACGCTATCTTCAGTATGTGATCATCTCACAGCATGAGATACTTGCAAGTGGGGAAGTGTGTAGGGCACTATCTTCAGTCTGTGATCATCTCACAGCATGAGCTACTTGCAAGTGGGGAAGTGTGTAGGGCGCTATCTTCAGTATGTGATCATCTCACAGCATGAGCTACTTGCAAGTGGGGAAGTGTGTAGGGCGCTATCTTCAGTATGTGATCATCTCACAGCATGAGTTACTTGCAAGTGGGGAAGTGTGTAGGTCGCTATCTTCAGTATGTGATCATCTCACAGCATGAGTTACTTGCAAGTGGGGAATTGTGTAGGGCGCTATCTTCAGTATGTTATCATCTCACAGCATGAGTTACTTGCCAGTGGGGAAGTGTGTAGGACGCTATCTTCAGTATGTTATCATCTCACAGCATGAGATACTTGCCAGTGGGGAAGTGTGTAGGACGCTATCTTCAGTATGTGATCATCTCACAGCATGAGATACTTGCAAGTGGGGAATTGTGTAGGGCGCTATCTTCAGTATGTGATAATCTCACAGCATGAGCTACTTGCAAGTGGGGAAGTGTGTAGGGCGCTATCTTCAGTATGTGATCATCTCACAGCATGAGCTACTTGCAAGTGGGGAAGTGTGTAGGGCGCTATCTTCAGTATGTGATCATCTCACAGCATGAGTTACTTGCAAGTGGGGAAGTGTGTAGGGCACTATCTTCAGTATGTGATCATCTCACAGCATGAGCTACTTGCAAGTGGGGAAGTGTGTAGGACACTATCTTCAGTATGTGATCATCTCACAGCATGAGCTACTTGCAAGTGGGGAGGTGTTTAGGGTGCTATCTTCAGTATGTGATCATCTCACAGCATGAGCTACTTGCAAGTGGGGAAGTGTGTAGGGCGCTATCTTCAGTATGTGATCATCTCACAGCATGAGTTACTTGCAAGTGGGAAGTGTGTATGGTGCTATCTTCAGTATGTAATCATCTCACAGCATGAGCTACTTGCAAGTGGGAAGTGTGTAGGGCGCTATCTTCAGTATGTGATCATCTCACAGCATGAGCTACTTGCAAGTGGGGAAGTGTGCAGGACGCTATCTTCAGTATGTGATCATCTCACAGCATGAGTTACTTGCAAGTGGGAAGTGTGTAGGGTGCTATCTTCAGTCTGTGATCATCTCACAGCATGAGTTACTTGCAAGTGGGGAAGTGTGTAGGGTGCTATCTTCAGTATGTGATCATCTCACAGCATGAGTTACTTGCAAGTGGGGAAGTGTGTAGGGCGCTATCTTCAGTCTGTAATCATCTCACAGCATGAGTTACTTGCAAGTGGGAAGTGTGTAGGGCGCTATCTTCAGTATGTGATCATCTCACAGCATGAGCTACTTGCAAGTGGTGAAGTGTGTAGGACGCTATCTTCAGTATGTGATCATCTCACAGCATGAGCTACTTGCAAGTGGGAAGTGTGTAGGGCACTATCTTCAGTATGTGATCATCTCACAGCATGAGCTACTTGCAAGTGGGAAGTGTGTAGGGCACTATCTTCAGTATGTGATCATCTCACAGCATGAGCTACTTGCAAGTGGGGAAGTGTGTAGGGTGCTATCTTCAGTATGTGATCATCTCACAGCATGAGTTACTTGCAAGTGGGAAGTGTGTAGGGCACTATCTTCAGTATGTGATCATCTCACAGCATGAGCTACTTGCAAGTGGGAAGTGTGTAGGGCACTATCTTCAGTATGTGATCATCTCACAGCATGAGCTACTTGCAAGTGGGGAAGTGTGTAGGGTGCTATCTTCAGTATGTGATCATCTCACAGCATGAGTTACTTGCAAGTGGGGTAGTGTGCAGGTCGCTATCTTCAGTATGTGATCATCTCACAGCATGAGATACTTGCAAGTGGGGAAGTGTGTAGGACGCTATCTTCAGTATGTGATCATCTCACAGCATGAGCTACTTGCAAGTGGGGAAGTGTGCAGGACGCTATCTTCAGTATGTTATCATCTCACAGCATGAGTTACTTGCAAGTGGGAAGTGTGTAGGACGCTATCTTCAGTATGTGACCATCTCACAGCATGAGCTACTTGCAAGTGGGGAAGTGTGCAGGACGCTATCTTCAGTATGTGATCATCTCACAGCATGTGTTACTTGCAAGTGGGAGGTGTGTATGGTGCTATCTTCAGTGTGTGATCATCTCACAGCATGAGTTACTTGCAAGTGGGGAAGTGTGCAGGACGCTATCTTCAGTATGTGATCATCTCACAGCATGAGATACTTGCAAGTGGGGAAGTGTGTAGGGCACTATCTTCAGTCTGTGATCATCTCACAGCATGAGCTACTTGCAAGTGGGGAAGTGTGTAGGGCGCTATCTTCAGTATGTGATCATCTCACAGCATGAGTTACTTGCAAGTGGGGAAGTGTGTAGGTCGCTATCTTCAGTATGTGATCATCTCACAGCATGAGTTACTTGCAAGTGGGGAATTGTGTAGGGCGCTATCTTCAGTATGTTATCATCTCACAGCATGAGTTACTTGCCAGTGGGGAAGTGTGTAGGACGCTATCTTCAGTATGTTATCATCTCACAGCATGAGATACTTGCCAGTGGGGAATTGTGTAGGGCGCTATCTTCAGTATGTTATCATCTCACAGCATGAGATACTTGCCAGTGGGGAAGTGTGTAGGACGCTATCTTCAGTATGTGATCATCTCACAGCATGAGATACTTGCAAGTGGGGAATTGTGTAGGGCGCTATCTTCAGTATGTGATAATCTCACAGCATGAGCTACTTGCAAGTGGGGAAGTGTGTAGGGCGCTATCTTCAGTATGTGATCATCTCACAGCATGAGCTACTTGCAAGTGGGGAAGTGTGTAGGGCGCTATCTTCAGTATGTGATCATCTCACAGCATGAGTTACTTGCAAGTGGGGAAGTGTGTAGGGCGCTATCTTCAGTATGTGATCATCTCACAGCATGAGCTACTTGCAAGTGGGGAAGTGTGTAGGACACTATCTTCAGTATGTGATCATCTCACAGCATGAGCTACTTGCAAGTGGGGAGGTGTTTAGGGTGCTATCTTCAGTATGTGATCATCTCACAGCATGAGCTACTTGCAAGTGGGGAAGTGTGTAGGGCGCTATCTTCAGTATGTGATCATCTCACAGCATGAGTTACTTGCAAGTGGGAAGTGTGTATGGTGCTATCTTCAGTATGTAATCATCTCACAGCATGAGCTACTTGCAAGTGGGAAGTGTGTAGGGCGCTATCTTCAGTATGTGATCATCTCACAGCATGAGCTACTTGCAAGTGGGGAAGTGTGCAGGACGCTATCTTCAGTATGTGATCATCTCACAGCATGAGTTACTTGCAAGTGGGAAGTGTGTAGGGTGCTATCTTCAGTCTGTGATCATCTCACAGCATGAGTTACTTGCAAGTGGGGAAGTGTGTAGGGTGCTATCTTCAGTATGTGATCATCTCACAGCATGAGTTACTTGCAAGTGGGGAAGTGTGTAGGGCGCTATCTTCAGTCTGTAATCATCTCACAGCATGAGTTACTTGCAAGTGGGAAGTGTGTAGGGCGCTATCTTCAGTATGTGATCATCTCACAGCATGAGCTACTTGCAAGTGGTGAAGTGTGTAGGACGCTATCTTCAGTATGTGATCATCTCACAGCATGAGATACTTGCAAGTGGGGAAGTGTGTAGGGCGCTATCTTCAGTATGTGATCATCTCACAGCATGAGCTACTTGCAAGTGGGAAGTGTGTAGGGCACTATCTTCAGTATGTGATCATCTCACAGCATGAGCTACTTGCAAGTGGGGAAGTGTGTAGGACGCTATCTTCAGTATGTGATCATCTCACAGCATGAGCTACTTGCAAGTGGGGAAGTGTTTAGGGTGCTATCTTCAGTATGTGATCATCTCACAGCATGAGTTACTTGCAAGTGGGGAAGTGTGTAGGGCGCTATCTTCAGTATGTGATCATCTCACAGCATGAGCTACTTGCAAGTGGGGAAGTGTTTAGGGTGCTATCTTCAGTATGTGATCATCTCACAGCATGAGTTACTTGCAAGTGGGGAAGTGTGTAGGACGCTATCTTCAGTATGTGATCATCTCACAGCATGAGTTACTTGCAAGTGGGGAAGTGTGTAGGCCACTATCTTCAGTATGTGATCATCTCACAGCATGAGCTACTTGCAAGTGGTGAAGTGTGTAGGACGCTATCTTCAGTATGTGATCATCTCACAGCATGAGCTACTTGCAACTGGTGAAGTGTGTAGGACGCTATCTTCAGTATGTGATCATCTCACAGCATGAGTTACTTGCAAGTGGGAAGTGTGTAGGACGCTATCTTCAGTATGTGATCATCTCACAGCATGAGTTACTTGCAAGTGGTGAAGTGTGTAGGACGCTATCTTCAGTATGTGATCATCTCACAGCATGAGCTACTTGCAAGTGGTGAAGTGTGTAGGACGCTATCTTCAGTATGTGATCATCTCACAGCATGAGCTACTTGCAACTGGTGAAGTGTGTAGGACGCTATCTTCAGTATGTGATCATCTCACAGCATGAGTTACTTGCAAGTGGGAAGTGTGTAGGACGCTATCTTCAGTATGTGATCATCTCACAGCATGAGTTACTTGCAAGTGGGAAGTGTGTAGGACGCTATCTTCAGTATGTGATCATCTCACAGCATGAGTTACTTGCAAGTGGGAAGTGTGTAGGACGCTATCTTCAGTATGTAATCATCTCACAGCATGAGATACTTGCAAGTGGGAAGTGTGTAGGGCGCTATCTTCAGTATGTGATCATCTCACAGCATGAGTTACTTGCAAGTGGGAAGTGTGTAGGGCGCTATCTTCAGTCTGTGATCATCTCACAGCATGAGTTACTTGCCAGTGGGGAAGTGTGTAGGGCGCTATCTTCAGTATGTGATCATCTCACAGCATGAGTTACTTGCAAGTGGGAAGTGTGTAGGGCGCTATCTTCAGTATGTGATCATCTCACAGCATGAGTTACTTGCAAGTGGGGAAGTGTGTAGGGTGCTATCTTCAGTATGTTATCATCTCACAGCATGAGTTACTTGCAAGTGGGAAGTGTGTAGGGCGCTATCTTCAGTATGTGATCATCTCACAGCATGAGTTATTTGCAAGTGGGGAAGTGTGTAGGTCGCTATCTTCAGTATGTGATCATCTCACAGCATGAGTTACTTGCAAGTGGGGAAGTGTGTAGGTCGCTATCTTCAGTATGTGATAATCTCACAGCATGAGTTACTTGCAAGTGGGGAAGTGTGTAGGTCGCTATCTTCAGTATGTGATCATCTCACAGCATGAGCTACTTGCAAGTGGGGAAGTGTGTAGGACGCTATCTTCAGTATGTGATCATCTCACAGCATGAGATACTTGCAAGTGGGGAAGTGTGTAGGGTGCTATCTTCAGTATGTGATCATCTCACAGCATGAGTTACTTGCAAGTGGGGAAGTGTGTAGGACGCTATCTTCAGTATGTGATCATCTCACAGCATGAGCTACTTGCAAGTGGGGAAGTGTGTAGGTCGCTATCTTCAGTATGTGATCATCTCACAGCATGAGCTACTTGCAAGTGGGAAGTGTGTGGGGCGCTATCTTCAGTATGTGATCATCTCACAGCATGAGTTACTTGCAAGTGGGGAAGTGTGTAGGTCGCTATCTTCAGTATGTGATAATCTCACAGCATGAGCTACTTGCAAGTGGGGAAGTGTGTAGGACGCTATCTTCAGTATGTGATCATCTCACAGCATGAGTTACTTGCAAGTGGGAAGTGTGTAGGTCGCTATCTTCAGTATGTGATAATCTCACAGCATGAGCTACTTGCAAGTGGGGAAGTGTGTAGGACGCTATCTTCAGTATGTGATCATCTCACAGCATGAGTTACTTGCAAGTGGGGAAGTGTGTAGGGCGCTATCTTCAGTATGTGATCATCTCACAGCATGAGTTATTTGCAAGTGGGGAAGTGTGTAGGGCGCTATCTTCAGTATGTGATCATCTCACAGCATGAGTTACTTGCAAGTGGGAAGTGTGTAGGACGCTATCTTCAGTATGTGATCATCTCACAGCATGAGCTACTTGCAAGTGGGGAGGTGTGTAGGACACTATCTTCAGTATGTGATAATCTCACAGCATGAGCTACTTGCAAGTGGGGAAGTGTGTAGGACGCTATCTTCAGTATGTGATCATCTCACAGCATGAGTTACTTGCAAGTGGGAAGTGTGTAGGTCGCTATCTTCAGTATGTGATAATCTCACAGCATGAGCTACTTGCAAGTGGGGAAGTGTGTAGGACGCTATCTTCAGTATGTGATCATCTCACAGCATGAGTTACTTGCAAGTGGGGAAGTGTGTAGGTCGCTATCTTCAGTATGTGATAATCTCACAGCATGAGCTACTTGCAAGTGGGGTAGTGTGTAGGACGCTATCTTCAGTATGTGATCATCTCACAGCATGAGTTACTTGCAAGTGGGGTAGTGTGCAGGACGCTATCTTCAGTCTGTGATCATCTCACAGCATGAGATACTTGCAAGTGGGGAAGTGTGTAGGACGCTATCTTCAGTATGTGATCATCTCACAGCATGAGCTACTTGCAAGTGGGGAAGTGTGTAGGGAGCTATCTTCAGTATGTGATCATCTCACAGCATGAGCTACTTGCAAGTGGGGAAGTGTGTAGGACGCTATCTTCAGTCTGTGATCATCTCACAGCATGAGTTACTTGCAAGTGGGGAAGTGTGAAGGGCGCTATCTTCAGTATGTGATCATCTCACAGCATGAGTTACTTGCAAGTGGGAAGTGTGTAGGGCGCTATCTTCAGTATGTGATCATCTCACAGCATGAGTTACTTGCAAGTGGGAAGTGTGTAGGGCGCTATCTTCAGTCTGTGATCATCTCACAGCATGAGTTACTTGCCAGTGGGGAAGTGTGTAGGACGCTATCTTCAGTATGTGATCATCTCACAGCATGAGTTACTTGCAAGTGGGGAAGTGTGTAGGACGCTATCTTCAGTATGTGATCATCTCACAGCATGAGCTACTTGCAAGTGGGAAGTGTGTAGGACACTAGCTTCAGTCTGTGATCATCTCACAGCATGAGCTACTTGCAAGTGGGGAAGTGTGTAGGGCGCTATCTTCAGTATGTGATCATCTCACAGCATGAGATACTTGCAAGTGGGGAAGTGTGTAGGGCGCTATCTTCAGTATGTGATCATTTCACAGCATGAGTTACTTGCAAGTGGGGAGGTGTGTAGGACGCTATCTTCAGTATGTGATCATCTCACAGCATGAGTTACTTGCAAGTGGGGAAGTGTGTAGGCCACTATCTTCAGAATGTGATCATCTCACAGCATGAGTTACTTTCAAGTGGGGAAGTGTGTAGGACACTATCTTCAGAATGTGATCATCTCACAGCATGAGTTACTTTCAAGTGGGGAAGTGTGTAGGACACTATCTTCAGAATGTGATCATCTCACAGCATGAGCTACTTGCAAGTGGGGAAGTGTGTAGGACGCTATCTTCAGAATGTGATCATCTCACAGCATGAGTTACTTTCAAGTGGGGAAGTGTGTAGGACACTATCTTCAGTATGTGATCATCTCACAGCATGAGTTACTTTCAAGTGGGGAAGTGTGAAGGGTGCCATCTTCAGTCTGTGATCATCTCACAGCATGAGTTACTTGCAAGTGGGGAAGTGTGTAGGACGCTATCTTCAGTATGTGATCATCTCACAGCATGAGCTACTTGCAAGTGGGGAAGTGTGTAGGGCGCTATCTTCAGTATGTGATCATCTCACAGCATGAGCTACTTGCAAGTGGGAAAGTGTGTAGGGCGCTATCTACAGTATGTGATCATCTCACAGCATTAGCTACTTGCAAGTGGGAAAGTGTGTAGGGCGCTATCTTCAGTCTGTGATCATCTCACAGCATGAGCTACTTGCAAGTGGGGAAGTGTGTAGGGCGCTATCTTCAGTATGTGATCATCTCACAGCATGAGCTACTTGCAAGTGGGAAAGTGTGTAGGGCGCTATCTTCAGTATGTGATCATCTCACAGCATGAGTTACTTGCAAGTGGGAAAGTGTGTAGGGCGCTATCTTCAGTCTGTGATCATCTCACAGCATGAGCTACTTGCAAGTGGGGAAGTGTGTAGGGCGCTATCTTCAGTATGTGATCATCTCACAGCATTAGCTACTTGCAAGTGGGAAAGTGTGTAGGGCGCTATCTTCAGTATGTGATCATCTCACAGCATGAGTTACTTGCAAGTGGGGAAGTGTGTAGGACGCCATCTTCAGTATGTGATCATCTCACAGCATGAGCTACTTGCAAGTGGGGAAGTGTGTAGGGCGCTATCTTCAGTATGTGATCATCTCACAGCATGAGCTACTTGCAAGTGGGGAAGTGTGTAGGACGCTATCTTCAGTATGTGATCATCTCACAGCATGAGATACTTGCAAGTGGGGAAGTGTGTAGGGCGCTATCTTCAGTATGTGATCATCTCACAGCATGAGTTACTTGCAAGTGGGGAAGTGTGTAGGACGCTATCTTCAGTATGTGATCATCTCACAGCATGAGCTACTTGCAAGTGGGGAAGTGTGCAGGACGCTATCTTCAGTATGTGATAATCTCACAGCATGAGCTACTTGCAAGTGGGGAAGTGTGTAGGACGCTATCTTCAGTCTGTGATCATCTCACAGCATGAGCTACTTGCAAGTGGGGAAGTGTGTAGGGCGCTATCTTCAGTATGTGATCATCTCACAGCATGAGCTACTTGCCAGTGGGGAAGTGTGTAGGACGCTATCTTCAGTATGTGATCATCTCACAGCATGAGTTACTTGCAAGTGGGGAAGTGTGTAGGTCGCTATCTTCAGTATGTGATCATCTCACAGCATGAGCTACTTGCAAGTGGGAAAGTGTGTAGGGCGCTATCTTCAGTATGTGATCATCTCACAGCATGAGCTACTTGCAAGTGGGGAAGTGTGTAGGACGCTATCTTCAGTATGTGATCATCTCACAGCATGAGCTACTTGCAAGTGGGGAAGTGTGTAGGACGCTATCTTCAGTATGTGATCATCTCACAGCATGAGTTACTTGCAAGTGGGGAAGTGTATAGGATGCTATCTTCAGTATGTGATAATCTCACAGCATGAGTTACTTGCAAGTGGGAAGTGTGTAGGGCGCTATCTTCAGTATGTGATCATCTCACAGCATGAGTTACTTGCAAGTGGGAAAGTGTGTAGGGCGCTATCTTCAGTATGTGATCATCTCACAGCATTAGCTACTTGCAAGTGGGGAAGTGTGTAGGGCGCTATCTTCAGTATGTGATCATCTCACAGCATGAGTTACTTGCAAGTGGGGAAGTGTGTAGGGCGCTATCTTCAGTATGTGATCATCTCACAGCATGAGATACTTGCAAGTGGGGAAGTGTGTAGGGCGCTATCTTCAGTATGTGATCATCTCACAGCATGAGATACTTGCAAGTGGGGAAGTGTGTAGGGCGCTATCTTCAGTATGTGATCATCTCACAGCATGAGATACTTGCAAGTGGGGAAGTGTGTAGGGTGCTATCTTCAGTCTGTGATCATCTCACAGCATGAGCTACTTGCCAGTGGGGAAGTGTGTAGGACGCTATCTTCAGTATGTGATCATCTCACAGCATGAGTTACTTGCAAGTGGGGAAGTGTGTAGGTCGCTATCTTCAGTATGTGATCATCTCACAGCATGAGCTACTTGCAAGTGGGAAAGTGTGTAGGGCGCTATCTTCAGTATGTGATCATCTCACAGCATGAGCTACTTGCAAGTGGGGAAGTGTGTAGGACGCTATCTTCAGTATGTGATCATCTCACAGCATGAGCTACTTGCAAGTGGGGAAGTGTGTAGGACGCTATCTTCAGTATGTGATCATCTCACAGCATGAGTTACTTGCAAGTGGGGAAGTGTATAGGATGCTATCTTCAGTATGTGATAATCTCACAGCATGAGTTACTTGCAAGTGGGAAGTGTGTAGGGCGCTATCTTCAGTATGTGATCATCTCACAGCATGAGTTACTTGCAAGTGGGAAAGTGTGTAGGGCGCTATCTTCAGTATGTGATCATCTCACAGCATTAGCTACTTGCAAGTGGGGAAGTGTGTAGGGCGCTATCTTCAGTATGTGATCATCTCACAGCATGAGTTACTTGCAAGTGGGGAAGTGTGTAGGGGCGCTATCTTCAGTATGTGATCATCTCACAGCATGAGATACTTGCAAGTGGGGAAGTGTGTAGGGCGCTATCTTCAGTATGTGATCATCTCACAGCATGAGATACTTGCAAGTGGGGAAGTGTGTAGGGCGCTATCTTCAGTATGTGATCATCTCACAGCATGAGATACTTGCAAGTGGGGAAGTGTGTAGGGCGCTATCTTCAGTATGTGATCATCTCACAGCATGAGATACTTGCAAGTGGGGAAGTGTGTAGGGCGCTATCTTCAGTCTGTGATCATCTCACAGAATAGTCTATTTTTGTCTTGTAGATTTCAGTAAGACGGTGAGTGATATCTAGGCGCTTATAGAGCTAGGGTACATGTTACCTGTAAATAGGTCTCCAGTGCGGTCCATACACTCCAGTCCTTCAGCTTTGCCCCATTCTGTAAGTACATTTTTATTCTCTTACTTCGCTCATCTGGCTTTAATGCAGGGTGGGCGCGATCCCGTGGTATCCCCAACACTGTCTCGTGCACATACACAGACCAGAGGTTACACGTGGCCTCTGTGGTGTGTGAGGGAAACTCCCACACACTCCGTTGCTGATTGTGTCCAAGCTCATGAATGGGTCCCCAAAAGCCTGAACGCTGTATATTTTGGACATTTGTGAGTTCACCGGCTGATTCTAAGTGGCACATGATAGGGTACCCAGCGTGCATCCAACCTACAGTACAAACAGAAAATAATTATATGCTACATGAAAGTATTTTCCCTTTAAATCACATTTAGAGAAAACCTCATAAAATTTAATAATAAGCCACTGGCTTCTATATAAAAGACGTCCTCCCCTCTTGCTAGAGTTATTAGATTAACAGCTCTGACTAAGTTTAGTTATTATCTAGATACTAGCTGTATAACTGTAGCTCAGGTATGTGTTAGTTTAATTTACAAAGATAAACAAGTATAGATATTATCTAGATTCTAGATGTATTACTGTAGCTATTATCTAGATACTAGCTGTATAACTGTAGCTCAGGTATGTGCTAGTTTACTTTACAGAGATAAACAAGTATAGATATTATCTAGATACTAAAGTAACTGCTAGCCAAAAGTTTTGAGAACGACACAAATATTAATTTTCACAAAGTCTGCTACTTCAGTGTTTTTAGATACTTTTGTCAGATGTTACTATGGTATACTGAAGTATAATTACAAGCATTTCATAAGTATCAAAAGCTTTTATTGACAATTACATTGTTTATTCAAAGAGTAAATATTTGCAGTGTTGACCCTTTTTTTTCCAAGACCTCTGCAATTCGCCCTAGCGTACTGTCAATCAACTTCTGGGTCTTATCCTGACTGATGGCAGCCCATTCTTGCATAATCAATGCTTGGAGTATTTCAGAATATGTGCTAGCGGTATAATTGTATATATTATCTAGACGCTAGCTGTATAACTGTAGATATTATCTAGATGCTAGGTGTATAACTAGATATTAGCTAGATACTAGGTGTATAACTGTATATATTATCTAGATGCTAGGTGTATAACTGTAGATATTAGCTAGATGCTA